>NC_060151.1:15623038-15625189 GCF_021292245.1 Micropterus dolomieu
GAGAAGAGCCTTGGTGAGAGAGGTAAAGAAGAACCCAAAGGTCACTGTGGCTGAGCTCCAGAGATGCAGTCGGGAGATGGGAGAAAGTTGTAGTAAGTCAACCATCACTGCAGCAATCCACCAGTCGGGGCTTTATGGCAGACTGGCCCGACGGAAGCCTCTCCTCAGTGCAAGACACATGAAAGCCCGCATGGAGTTTGTTAAAAAACACCTAAAGGACTCCAAGATGGTGATAAATAAGATCCTCTGGTCTGATGAGACCAAGATAGAACTTTTTGGCCTTAATTCTAAGCGGTATGTGTGGAGAAAACCAGGCACTGCTCATCACCTGTCCAATACAGTCTCAACAGTGAAGCATGGTGGTGGCAGCATCATGC
This sequence comes from Micropterus dolomieu, assembly GCF_021292245.1. Classification (NCBI taxonomy): domain Eukaryota; kingdom Metazoa; phylum Chordata; class Actinopteri; order Centrarchiformes; family Centrarchidae; genus Micropterus; species Micropterus dolomieu. The sequence continues at coordinate 15,623,416 of NC_060151.1, forward strand.
TGTGGGGGTGTTTTTCAGCTGCAGGGACAGGACGACTGGTTGCAATCGAGGGAAAGATGAATGCGGCCAACTACAGGGATATCCTGGACGAAAACCTTTTCCAGAGTGCTCTGGACCTCAGACTGGGCCGAAGGTTTACCTTCCAACAAGACAATGAGCCTAAGCGCACTGCTAAAATAACGAAGGAGTGGCTTCACAACAACTCCGTGGCTGTTCTTGAATGGCCCAGCCAGAGCCCTGACTTAAACCCAATTGAGCATCTCTGGAGAGACCTGAAAATTGCTGTCCACCAACGTTTACCATCCAACCTGACAGAACTGGAGAGGATCTGCAAGGAGGAATGGCAGAGGATACCCAAATCCAGATGTGAAAAACTTGTTGCATCTTTCCCAAAACGACTCATGGCTGTATTAGATCAAAAGGGTGCTTCTACTAAATACTGAGCAAAGGGTCTGAATACTTATGACCATGTGATATTTCAGTATTTCTTTTTTAATAAATTAGCAAAAATTTCTACATTTCTGTTTTTTTCTGACAAGATGGGGTGCTGAGTGTACATTACTGAGAAATAAAATGAACTTTTTTGATTTTTAGAAAATGGCTGCAATGAAACAAAGACTGAAAAATTTAAACGGGTCTGAATACTTTCTGTACCCACTGTAGATAGAAATGTCTCATTCTAAGGTATTAAAAACATAACGTTTCATTATGTAAGGTCTTTATACTCAACTGGAAACATAGTTATACATATATATTATATTGATTTCTGTCAATAAATCCTCCTTAATATAACACACTGGACCTTTAAGTACAAGAACCAATATAACTATTAAAAAAAAACTCCATTACAAGTACAAGTCATGCTTTCATGGGAATATAAAAGTATTATCTGCAAAATGTACTTAAAAAGTATTTGCTTCAATGCATATTATTGTTCTAAGTGGCCCAGGTGTAGCTTGGTAGATACAGTTAGATAAATCTGGGGCGTTGTGAGATGATTACTGGGTCACAACAATCACAAATAAGTAGAAACTTTTTTTTAATTCTCAAATCTAAAATCTCAGCTTTTGTGAAATACTGGATCATTTGACCTCTTTGGGCCTTGAACAATTATTTAAATTAAACAAGAGGTTTAGACAGGAAATTACTTTTTGGTAGAACTGCTAACAACTCACCTGAAACCTATGACCCTCAAGTAGACACTGCTGTAAGGGGTTTTATGTTGTTTTTTTATGAGCTTATCATATGTTTTTTAATGTAAATCGTAAAGTTGGGGTAAGCAATTCATTTCAGAAGTATTTTTGTTGTATATGCTTAAATTCTCTTAACATCCTGACAGAAATCAATAAATCAAATGAAAATGTGTAACAACAAAACTTGTGTATGTGGCTTTTTATGCAATTACCAAATGTAACTGAGTAAAAAGTACAATATGTAAAATGGAATTATTCAAGTGAAGTACTTCAGAATTTTATGTAAGTACACTACTTGAGTAAATGTAGTTACTTTCCACCAATGTATACCTATATCTAGCTGATGTTAAGAACTACATTTATTTTTCACTTAGGTGCATTTTGTATAAATGTCATAGCTCTGTAATTAGTTAATTAGTTATTTTAAAACTGTTAAAAACAACTTTTCATTCCTTCGACAGACAACATTTTAAATCATAAAATGTCATGGTCAAGAACTGTTGAAGAATTAAAAGTACAAAACAGAGCGAGTGCTCTAAAAAAACAACTTGAAGAGGCAGATGGAATTAAATACATGTAAA
>NC_060151.1:15625209-15668624 GCF_021292245.1 Micropterus dolomieu
TGCTTAAATTCTCTTAACATCCTGACAGAAATCAATAAATCAAATGAAAATGTGTAACAACAAAACTTGTGTATGTGGCTTTTTATGCAATTACCAAATGTAACTGAGTAAAAAGTACAATATGTAAAATGGAATTATTCAAGTGAAGTACTTCAGAATTTTATGTAAGTACACTACTTGAGTAAATGTAGTTACTTTCCACCAATGTATACCTATATCTAGCTGATGTTAAGAACTACATTTATTTTTCACTTAGGTGCATTTTGTATAAATGTCATAGCTCTGTAATTAATAATAATAATATAATAATAATAATCCTTATTTGTAGAGCACTTTTCAAAAACAAGTTACAAAGTGCTTTAACAAGTGTAAAGAATAATACAAAAAAAAAAGATAAGAGCATGAAAATTTAATATAAAATTAGTAAAATACAATAAAATAAAAAGGGATAAAATAAAGTCAAATAAGATCGGGAAAAAATTAGTTAATTAGTTATTTTAAAACTGTTAAAAACAACTTTTCATTCCTTCGACAGACAACATTTTAAATCATAAAATGTCATGGTCAAGAACTGTTGAAGAATTAAAAGTACAAAACAGAGCGAGTGCTCTAAAAAAACAACTTGAAGAGGCAGATGGAATTAAATACATGTAAATGCTCCGTACTTGTATAGCGCCTTTCTAGTCTTTTCGACCACTCAAAGCGCTTTTACACTACATCTGCATTCACCAGTCACACACATTCATACACTGAGCCTAAGTGCTCAAACAGAAACTAACATTCACACTCACTCATACACTGGCGGAATAGCCACCAGGGGCAATTCGGGGTTCAGTATCTTGCCCAAGGACACTTCGACACGCAACTAGGGGGAGCCAGGGATTGAACCGCCAACCTTCCGATTAACGGCCAACCCGCTCTACCTCCTGAGCCACAGCCGCCCCCGTAAATAAAGAGCTGGGCACATACTGTACTCATAACTGTGACGCACACACTTGATGCAAATTGAGACAAAGTAAAAATAAAACCAGTGGCAAAACAGGATTGATCACAGGTGGGTGGACAACTAAGCAGGGTAAAGCAACATGAGCCAGCATTAATCCCACAGTTTCCTTATTGGATATCGTGCAGTTAACAACTTTTGTCAACCCTGAAACAGCTATGCACGTTATTGAGGAAATGCCCTTTAGCCATGGTTGCCATGGCCCGGGTCGCCATACCAGAGGAGGATGTGGGACGGCTGATGAACGGCATGAGGGGAGCATGTCAAACTGAATCAGTACAGAGCATTAAGAGACTGGCGGTGTCAGCTCCAGTAACACAGCTCTGATCACCTCAAGGCACTGAGAAGAGAAAGAGAAACCGTCCATGAAGAGAGTTTAATTTTGTGGGAGAGCAGAGGTGAACATCTGTGTGTGTAGGGAAGTATTTCTTCTACTCTCTCGTTCTGTTCGTTCGCACAAAAACATGCAAATGAATGGTGCTCAATATTTTACAGGCGCCAATAGCTCTAACAATTCAAACATCCCCTTGTGCCCTTTTCGCCAGCCAGCACAATGGCGTGATCTCTCTCCCTCCTTCTTTCTTTCTCTTTCTGTCTTTCATCCTCCCTCTTTCACCGTCACCATGGTGACTACGGAGCTCAGACCAAAAAGCAAGCATATACTGTATAATGAGAAAAATTAAAATTAAGATTGAGAAAACTTTGGCCGTACTCATGTGCTTTCCTCCCACGTTGCCTATGAGTGAGTCACAGGCCTGCATGATGGAGATGAGCATGTGAGAAAAATGGTCTTTCTGCAAGCGTCATTCAAAGGTACAACTAGCACACAGGCAGCATAGCAATGCCCTTTTTTTCCCACATTCTTTTTTGCAATCTATGTGGCGTGTATGAGTGTAGAATGCTTGTTTTCTTTTTTGGAAATGTTGGTTATGTCTCATTCTTACCTCTGTGACAAAATTCAACAGTACAAATGACACAGTCACCCAAAAGTTGAGCCACTCTCACCTATAAAAACAAACTGCAGACTGCTGACCTCAGGGAAATTCTGTGAAATGTTCCCATTGTGCATTTCATGAGACCTCCAGTCCATATTTCTGTTTATAAACAGACTGGCTTAAGTCAGGGGCAATGCCAAGGGGGACCAGGGGGGCCATGGCCCCCGGTACAACCGCTGCCCTTCCCCCAGCGCCCCTTGTGAGTCACATAAGTTTCTATCTGATATTATACAATAGGTACTATTTATTCAAATGAAAATGACTATTTTTAATAGTTAATGTGAAAGAAAATGACACATGCATAGCCAGCCAACTGCTTTTGACCATCTGTTACTGCGTCACATTATGAACCCCCTCGGCCCCAAGATTTTCAGTGGCCACCCCTATGTAAAATGTATCAGCCTTTGCTCAAAACTTCCACTTCCTACAAGTTAGTGATGTAACTTTTGGTCTGACAATGTAATTGATTTTAACTTTGCTCAGTCACAACTTATCCTGTTATCAGAAGGTTGATAAGCAAACTAATATCATTGTCCATTTCTCCTACAGACATTACCTGTTATTCTTTCAATTTCTTCTGAACTAAAAATAAAGTAAGACAACATGTATACAATAATAAAATTAAAGACAAAGAGACTTTGACAAGGGGAAAGAAAGAAATTGCTGTCACACTATTGGTGTTTGACAAAAGCTCCTAACATACTTTTCCAAAGAAAAGTTATAATTTCCGTGATTACCCATAGATGACTTCGTCAGTACCATTCATTTCTTCTCTTCCTGTCTCTGCTCTTCTCTTATGTAACAGAAAAAAACATTATGGCAATGCTCAAAACTATTATTCCACAAGGGCTGGACCGAATAATGCCTCCGTGCGTGTGTGAGTGTATGTTTTGGGCAATTATTGCCTGACCTTTTCTTCTACCTCTCCTCCCTATTGATTGTGAAAACAGACTTAGATTAATAATTCACAAAAACACAGTGGGAGTTTTGACTACTCTTGTTGCCCATGGCAGCAAGACCAGAGCGTGTGTTTGCATGTGTGTGTATCCTCCACTTGCTTGTGAGTGTGTGTTGTAGTGAGCATCAGTGTGTACCTGCAAGATTTCTTGTATTTGTAATACTTTTACACTAACTCAAACCCTCTATACTGTAAGACTACTATATATATATATATATGTACACATATATTAAGGGCTGACCCCTAATAGTTGATGGGCGGAGCCTGATTCGAACATCAATCTCACAGTGGAAGCTTCACAGTGAAACAAGGATCATGTCATTTTGGCGATATGGGGGTGCTCAACGTCTTATTTTACATAGAACTACCAGTTTTCTCCCAATAAGTTAATATACAGCCTATTACTATATACATTTAATGCTGTAAATAAACATGTAAAAAGAATAAAACTTTCAATAAATGTTTTTAAAGTGCATAAATAAATCCAAAATTGTCACCCTAACCATGTGTAGGCGTAGCGTGTATGTAGTGGCATAGGAGGAACACTTGCTGAAGAGACGGAACCCCAGCTGCACTGGTGTTGTGCCAAGCTGTCTGCACCTTGCAGGACTTTTGGATAATTTATCACCGTTGATGACCCACACAAAGAATATTTTATCGTTTTTAAATAGCCGACTACTTGATATAGACCTGTGAGGAACCTCGACATGCATGCAGTTGTCTGTAGCACGGAAGGCACGCAAAACTCTGTATGCAAGACCGGTGAATGGCAGGCGAGAGAGAGAGAGAGAGAGGGAGAGAGAGAGGGAGAGAAGGGTCGCAATCGCCTCGCACAAAAACACACATGATTCGAATATCAGTCAACTATAGGCAGGACTTCACGATCTATCCGCCAACTATGTAAATCCTTAGTTGGGGACAGCCCTAATATATATATATATATATATAATATATATATATATATATATATATTATTTATCTACACAATATTCACTTCCATTGCAATACGTCTGCACAACGCAAACCAGAGTAATGTAGATGTAAATATCTGCCATATAGTTCTTTTTCTGCAAATAGTTGTATTAATTTTCTCTATTCTTTTATTATTATTCTATATTCTTTATATTTGTTTGTTCCATATTTCTACATTTCTACATTTATTTATGTCAACTGTATGTCTCCATGTAGCATGTTATCACCAAAGCAAATTCCAAATGTATGTGTAAAACACTACATGGCAGTAAAGCTCTTTCTGATTCTGAAATGATGTCTCTTATGTCTGTTTGGTAACCATGTAGCTGGAGCAAGCAGCTGTCTATCTTTAGCTTAGCATAAAGTCTCAAAACAGCTAGCCTGGGTCTGTCCTGTAAGAGTAACTGTAATAAGATCTTCTTAATCTGTACATAACTCTATTTCTCAGCCAGGACCAGATATCGGGCATCCAGTGAACACTCTAGATAGTAACTTAGGCTACCCTGTAGAAATTACATTTTTTACACTTCTGTACAGATTAAACAAAGAAACAAAACAAGCCAGGCAAACTGTTTCTCCCTTTTTTGTCTTTACACTAAGTTAACCAGCTGCTAGCCTCAGCAATGAACTGCGCTAATATTGGTTGTCTAATATTACCATTCTTCTCGTCTCAGTTTTCTTGGCAAGAAAGCGAATAAGCATATTTCCCCAAATGTCTTATGTTCCTATGAACACTAATCATTTGAGCAACCTTGATTAAGGCAGTACTGCTGACAATATAGTGGAAACATATTGATATGATTATCTTAATGGGTGTAACATCAGTATTAGCCAATAATATTTCCTCAATCAAATCACTATTGATTGAGATAACAATCATCATCAATAAGCATCACTGCCGGTAAATAACAACACTTTTATTGTGTAATAGCCCTATATAGAGATTTCAAACACTGTGAACCCACAGAGAGGGTTAAGGGGTTGGTATGTCTAAAAAAAAATCATCAAACAGCATCTCAAACCCCCTTCCCCCACCCCATCTGACAATTTTGTATTTTTCCAAAACCAACAATTAGACAATCATGCCCACTTCACTCAGCAATTGGCCAGGCATGTGGAGTCAAGAAAGTATGCAGTATAGTAGTAGAGAAATGCAACAAAGGTTACCAGCTGGACTCAAACCGGCTCAACATCACAGCTCATGGTCAGCAGGTTAACCTTCAGGCACAGTGTGCAGGATATAAATTTTTCTCAAGAGCTTTCTTTTCATTCTTCAACCAACTACTTCTATCAGTTTTCTAGTGTTTAAATGAGGTCTTTGGGGAGAGACTGTCCAAAAGTGTGCGCCATTATCCCCCATTTGTGTGACTCATCTCATTCATCTCATCTTGCCCCTCTCTTTGACGACATGCTTTTCGTTCTGCCTTGAAGTGTGGACATATAGACCTTTAGACATGTTCAGACATCACTTTGCACTAACAAGCTTATTTCAAGCATACCCAGGGGCAGCAGAGATTATCTTTACTTTCACACAGCCCCAGAGACTCTGAGCATGCTTACATCATAATTTTCCAAATGTTCAGTTTTTCCCATTCACACAAAAACACGAGGTTGGCATTCTTAGATTTATCCACTCTGGAGAGCCTTTTCACAGGTTAAGTGTGGACTGACAGCCAAAATAGAGTGAAAAAGTGCAACAGTAGTATGAGGTATCTGTCCAGTATTTTAGTATGTAGGGCAAGTAACCTTAGACAAATTATTGTTAATTGTGCCCTGAATTACACGTATGGTGTTTGTCATTTGTAGATAATTTTGCAAGTCAAGAAAGTAGCATTTTGTTTTGGTTGAAAACCGCTCAATGAACTACATCTCTTGTCGCTCACAATATACGTCACTAACATGTTAACACTGTAATAATAATGATAATAATAATAATAATAATAATAATAATAATAATATATTTAGTTGTAGAGCACTTTTCAAAAACAAGTTACAAAAAGTGCACAGACAACAATACCCAAAAGACAACAATACAAGCAAGAAAACATCGAAAAGACCAAAATACACGTTTAAGATAAATATAAAACTAGTAAAATAGAATAAAATAAAAGGGATAAAATAAAGTCAAATAAGATCGGGAAAGGCTCGCCTATAAAAGTATGTTTTAAGAATGGACTTAAAAGAGTTCACTGACTCAGCCGACCTGATTTCCTCGGGCAGGCTGTTCCAGAGCCTCGGGGCTTTGACTGAAAACGCCCTGTCCCCTTTAATTTTCAGTAGAGACTCTGGAACAGACAACAGACCTCTGCCCGAGGATCTCAAGGTGCTGGTGCGTATGGGACTAATAGGTCAGAAATATAACAAGGCGAGAGGCCATGAAGAGCTTTAAAAGTGATCAATAAAATTTTAAAGTCAATTCTAAAACATACTGGGAGCCAGTGTAATGAAGCTAAAATAGGGGTGATGTGGTCCTATTTCTTTGTTCTGGTTAAAAGCCTGGCAGCTGAGTTCTGGACAGTCTGGAGTCGATCAGTAGATTTTTGGGTTAAACAAGTGAAAAGGCTGTTGCAATAATCCAGGCGTGATGAGATGAAGGCGTGTAAAATGGTCTCGGTGTCCTTAAAAGTTAGCATAGATCGAATATTTGCTATATTTCTAAGTTGATAAAAACATGATAAACAAGCTTTGTGGTGTGTTGCTCGAAATTTAAATTACTATCAAACCAGACACCAAGGTTCTTTGCAGCAGGGTTAATGTGATTTACTAGGGAACCAACAGATGGCAGTATTTGTTTTGCCATTTGCTGGGACCCGATGACCAGGATTTCTGTTTTGTCTGAGTTCAGCTGGAGGAAAGTGTTTGACATCCATTTTTTAACTTCACAAAGGCAGTTGTTAAGTGAACTCAGCATTCCAGGGTCTGTAGATCTGACGGGCAAGTACATTTGTGTGTCATCAGCATAAATATGAAAAGAAATACCATGTTTATGGATAATATGTCCAAGGGGAAGCAGATACAAGGAAAACAAAATGGGTCCTAAGACCGACCCCTGAGGCACACCTTATTAAACTGGACAGAACGAAGAGACATAGTTGTTTACAGACACGCAAAACTTCCTATTTGACAGATAGGATGAAAACCATTCTAGGGCAGTACCAGAGATCCCCACCCAGTGCCTCAGTCTGTCTAACATGATGTTGTGATCAGTGGTGTCAAAAGCAGTGCTAAGGTCCAGGAGTACCAGGACTGAGCACATACCTTCATCAGCAGACATTAAAAGGTCATTGGTGACTTTAAGCAGGGCAGTCTCAGTGCTGTAGTACTTCTCAAAAACTTTTCAAATAATTTGTTATTTTCCAGTACAGTGAGCAGCTGTTTGGACACAATTCTTTCTAGAATCTTTGCAATAAAAGGCAGTTTTGAAATTGGTCTAAAATTTTGATGGAGGGAGGAATCTAAACCAGGTTTCTTTAAAAGCGGGTTCACGCAAGCCGTGAAGTGATCGACCAGATTGTTGGTGTTGGAATCAGACAGGTGTTGGCCTTGGCTCTGAAAGAATGTGCAAAACTTTGAAACACTTTGTTCATTAAAGATGCGAGAACACACAGAGCTTGATGAGTAACAGGCAAATCGCATCGTCATGTCCACTAATTCCACCGAGGAAATGCTGACACGAAGGGTAAAAACCAAGTCCAGTGTATGACCACGGTTATGTGTTTGCCCTTTGACATGTTGTTTGAAGTTAAAAGAAGTGGCCATATTTAAAAAGTCAGTTGCATTAACATTGGTGGGGTCATCAACATGAATATAAAAAATCGCCACAAAGAACAATTCTGTCATAATTTAAAACCAGAGTAGATAAAAATTCAGGAAGTTCTGATAAAAATCCTCCAGGCGGTTTTGGAATTAAAATTACAACAAATATGATAGGTTGCAGGCCTCCAACTTTAAGAGTGAGAACTTCAAAGGAGTTAAATTCATCACAGTACTTGATGACATTTTAAATTTTTCCTATACACGCTCACTAGCCCACCACCACGACGACTGACCCTCGATTTACTAAAACAATCATATTGAGGCGGACACAGTTCAGCTAGCTGGCTATAGTCATTCATTTGCAACCATGATTCAGTTAAAAACATAAAATCTAGATTTGCAGACAAGATAAAATCATTTAAGATAAAAGTCCTACTTGAAAGTGATCTCACATTGAAGAGAGCCATTTTAAATGAGTTTGTTCTGGGTGCTGGAGTTGGTGCAGTTGTCCTAATCCTTATAAGATTACTATGATTGCTGTGTGGGATGTGCACATTTCATACTGGTCTATGCATGATGTTGACAGGAATAGAAGTCTTTGGAACAGCGCTGGGAGCAGACGGCTTTACATGCCAGCAGGTGGAGACAGTTGTTTGTGGCAGTGAGGCAGAGAGTCAGTGAGCGGTGGTGTGTCCAGGTGTGCTGCATGAATGATTAGTCATTCACGTAAGTCCAGAGGGGAGGACCGCACCACATGCTGTATGTGAGCAGCTAACATTTCTGAGCCCCGTGTGTTTGGGTGAAGTCCGTCTGTCTTAAAAAGAGACATTCTTTGCCAGAAAATATTAAAGTTATCCACATAACATACACCGTGAGCCCTGCAGGCAGACTGGAGCCAGTCGTGGAGGCCAAGGAGTCTACTGAAGCGGCCAGCACCGTGACCAACTGTGGGAATGGGACCAGAGATAAAAACGGACTTTCCACACTGCTTTAAAAAGTTAAAAAGACGGTTAAAATCTGATTTTGTCAGCTCAGACTGCTGAAGAGCTGTGTCATTTGTTCCCACATGGACTATCACACTTGTGATGGAGGACGGGAGCGATGGCATTAGGTCCTGGAGTTTTTTTAAAATGTCAGCCATGGTGGCACCAGGGAAGCAGTGAGTGGTAGCTTTAAAGAAACGGATGTTTCTGGTTATGGAGTCACCAATTATTAGTGTGGTTGAGGAAAAAAGGGGACGAGGAGATGCCGGCTATGGGGTTCCAGAGCAGGACTGAGCAGAATCTGCTTCAACACTGCGTGCGGAGTGAGGATGGAGTGTGTGAGCTGCCGAGTGTTGTGTTGGAGTAGCAGTAACAGACCTGAGAGAAGGGTTACCCGACGGTGCGGGGTAGAGACGGCCTCCGGAGCATCTGAGCACAGCCTCCTTCAGGATCCTGCATAGGGAAGCGGAGGTTTTTGACCGGGATGACGGCCGCCGATCAGGCCCAGTGGCAGACCGGCAGCCCAGCCGATCACCATTTGCTGCCAGTGCAGGAGATGTAGCCGGTGGAGGAGATGCAACAGTGTCGGCAGGCACTATCAGGGAGACTCGAAGCCGCAGGTGCATCCGCTGGATGGACCGGAGTGTCGTCAGACAGGGCTGCATAGCGGTTGGAGAGGCCGATGTGCGGAGGAGAGGCAGCCCCATCCGAGCCTCTCTTGCAGCCACGGACCACCACTTCAGCCCAGGTTGACTGATGCTTCGGAGTCGAGCAGGATGAAAGCCTGGGAAGGCCAGAGGGGTCCCATAACACAGTGTCCTGGATGTTGGCGGTTGCGCTAAGAGAAACAATCTGTTTGGCTTGTACTGAAGCCACATCCATAAAGCCAGTCAGCAGGGAATCTTTCTCTTTGATTTCCTCTGAAAGTCGTCGAATGTCTTCCATAAGGTCAGCAATCTTTTTGTTCGCTTTTTTAAGGAGTGTGCAGTCCTCATGGGACAGAGTTATCTTGGCTAGCATAACGTTAGTCGCCGGAGCTTTGTTGTGGTCAGTAGCGTTGATAGCGTTTTTACAGTCCTCTAGCTTAAAATTCACGTCGGATGACTAAAATCCTTTACGCACGTAAAACTCAAATTAAAAACTTAAGTTAAATAAAAAGGATATAAAAAATGTAACGTAAAAGTGTGGATTAAAACTGGATAAGAGTCCGGTTTAAGACGGAGCTTCTGACAGGTAGCTACAGACGCCAACGCATGCACAGAGTACAGATGTAATGCTAGCTAACGTTAATTCCTTGGTTGCTACTCGCTAGGTAACTCAACTATGTTCCACGCACAAATGTATCTCACATGATGTGTTTAAACCAACGACTCTTGGTTCTTTCATTACATAGACATCTAAGTTGTTTGACGTTAGCTTCAGTAACGTTAGCTTCCGTCATTGAGAGAAAAAGGTATGAAGTCACATTTTGGGTTTGTGGTCTTTGTAGGCTATTTGCGTATTTTCAGTGTTATGTTTTTACCAGTTTTACAACAAACTGACTTTCTTGACTTGCAAAATGATATTTTAAATTGAACATTTAAAATGGGATCAAAATATTTGTCGCCATTGACAACTGTGGTTGAAGTGGAAAATAAACTACTACTATAGCTTACTACTAGTATAATATTATTCCAGGTGGACAAAAAAGCAGTTTAATTTCCGTGGGTTGTTTTCCATCTTGGCTAAATCCTTGTGCAAGAAAAATGCTCCACATAGGCGGTCTCATCAGTTTAATTTCTTCTGAAAGGTGACTAAACGGGAGTGAACGCAGAAGCACAACTCAGAGACAGTAGTATAAGGCAAGTTCCGTTTATCGTAGTCAGACAGGCAGGGTCATAGTACCAGGTTGGCAATCCAAGAGAAAGGCAAATAAATTTAAATCCGATAGGCAGAAGATAGGTCTGGGAAACAGGCATAACAGGGTCCAGACACAAACAGGACAGAACAAACAAACTATAGACCGCTGGAATGCTAGGCAGAAAAAGTCATAACATTTCTAGTGACTACTGTCCAAGCATATTCTATATCAAATGTAGAAACACTTCTTCATCTCCTTATCTGTCACTTCTTCAGAACATTCCTTTGTTATAAATACAACCTCCCCTTCTTTGGTAAAATACCACTTGTCCTCCTCATTTCTTTTCAGTAAACATATGTGATTTAGTCAAGCACCCTCAACCCACATCCAGCTCCTCTGCCTCCAGGCCAGAGTTCAGTATGCACAGATGAAGCACTGGTAGCACATCACACTGGGTTGGATTGCCTATCTCCTCTCAACAGTCACTACCGATCCAAGTCATTAGGCAGCAGAGTGCCTGCTTGAAAGAGCACTGGAGCAGAAAGATATTACAGAGTGTTGGAGAGAAAAAGCTGGTAAAAAGAAGGTGGCAAGGAACCAATGGTTCACTGTCATTGTCTGTAGAGGAAAGCGTCAAAGAGTGGAAAGGAAACAGAGGAAAAGGAGATTAATGAAGAAAACACAGAGGAGAAAGGGGAAGCACTATCATGCAGCCCACGAAAGAATATAGAGAAAAACATCAGAAAAAAAACAAACGTATTCAACTCTTTGGTTGAATTCACTGAGACCTTTTTGACCAAAGATCACGACCAGGATAAAGTATCAATCCTGTCAATTTGATCAGTAAAATAATATCAGCAGAAATAATATCATCAACAGCAATCATCATCGACATATCATCATTTACAATAAGAGACGGGGAAAACTAAAGATAATGATAAATAATGTGATATACTTACTGTATATATATATTAATATATATATAGGCCTGCAATGAACTGTACCCCAACTGGCATTGGCTCCAGCCCCCCCTCCCCATGACCTTGTACGCAAGATAAGGGGTTGACAATAGATGGATCAGTTTGTTAAAATATTGTACTTTGAGCACTTTGTCTTAAAGAATTGTTCAGCATCTCTTTGCAGGATCATGTTTTCTTCTGTCAGTCAGTCTAAGTGGTCAACTAATGTCCATCTTTACATTTTCAGGATGTTTCTCTGTGTGTCTCTGTTGCTGTCATCACTCTTACTCCACACCATGCCCATCATTTCAATTTCCCTGTCCATCCAACTTCTAGAAATCTAACTCTGTGATTTTAAACATTTTTGCCAGCTCATACTGTCTCTGAGGGACACGGCTGAATGGAAAATGCTTGTACCATACTGCTGTGTGTATAGAATAGTAACAGCTTTGACAGCACTCAGTCAGAGGTCAGGAAAGGGACTGACAGCTTTACATTCATAGCAGTGACTCAAAGGATCAGATGACTCCTGCAAACGTCAGCTTTTTTTGTCAACAAACAGACACAAAGGTGAGACAAACCAGTGGTATTTCTGAGACTACACCTAACAGTGGTCATGTACAGAAACATTTCTAAAAAGGTTTTAATTCGCAGCAAAATATACTCTTCTTCTTTGTTTCCATTAGTATTCAGCACTCATCATTTCATTAAATAATTTTCTAACAACCCAAACTAAGATTCCATAACTCACATCTACATGCATGGACTATGAAAATAAGGTACAATCTTATATTCTACTCACTATAAACACTGAATATAATTTGGATTTAGCACATTTTTTGTAATGTGCAAATCTCACATTGTCTTTGTCCCTGCAGAGATCATTATGTCTACTTATATCTAATATAATATATAATTCAAAATAGGTTTTCTTTTTCACAAGGTGCTAATGAAAGGTTTAAAATGACAGTTCAGTTGATAATGAAATATTATATTATTGGTCTTACCTGGAGCTTCTGTGAATAAGAGATGAGTGAGAGGGTGCAGCACACAATTGTGTTTTCTCCAGTTTCTCACCAATTACTCATGAAATCAATTTTACAAGTATTTCCCTGACCTTTTTCCACAGAAAAAACAATTACAAATCTAACAAGAATTTGATGTTTGTTGTCATGGTAAATTGAAGTTTATTCATAATGGGATTTTTTTTTTGGTCTGTTTTCTGATCTGATAAGCAAGTTTGAATTATTTATGGACCCACATTAGCATGTGCAAAGTTTAAATTATACACATGAGTGTGTACAGTCACTCAGAATTATCTGCGAGCCTTCAAATGCATCCACTGCCAATTTCCATTTCCATTTCTATCTGTCTATTTTGTGCTCAAGCAAAGTATACCATGTGTGATCCATAAGCACTTTTGTGTATGTTATTTTAATTGCCATAATATTACACATTGTTTCTAATATGTATGGAAAGAATGTTTGAGCAAACAATATGAAACAAAATCATGACAGAATTTCAGGGATCAAAGCCAATGTAGGAGGCAGATAGTACATATGGATGTGTCTTAGTGTACCCTCTGCCCATGTTGCTCTCGTTGCTCTAAGGTAAAGCTCTAATGAATGATTTAGGGAGCTGCATGCATCTATTACATCCACTTGTGAAAAGCCCTGACCTGCAGTGTGTAAGCTCTCCGGAGCATTTACAATGGGTTTGTCTCTCAATTCAACCACATTTCTGGCTGAGAGGTTCCTAGACTGAAGCAACTGAATGTGTGAGCAATGACACAAGGTTGAATTCTTGGTAAAGAAAATACTTGAAATGGCATTTTTATTTCCTGAATATGAGTGCATCCATTGGCTCTATCTAGGTAAACAAATAAAAAAAAACAATATGAAGGAAAGACTGTAACCCTGCTGTATTTTATGTGTATTTCCACAGTATTGGAAACAGGGGGGAACTAAAATACATCAGTACATTTTGGTAGAAAATCAATGCTAAACCCATGTGGAAAAATCTGTGAAAAAAAAAGTTAGTCAACATCAAACAGCAATGCTGACCTTTTTCAGTAGTCAATTTTTATTTTACATCTTTTGAAAAAAGACAATCATGGACATATACAAAGCATTAAACAGAGCATTTTCAAATCTAAAATAAAAAACAAATCATGTGTACTTTTTAAAAGAAATACTACGTGAGTCTTTTTTTTCTCAAAAAATTTGGGCATTTTGTGTATGAAACTCCTACAGGTTTTTATTATATACATTGTATTAAACAGCTCTTATTTTTCAGCTGTTCATTTAAAATACAGGTCAACAGCTGGTTCCTGTGAAGCTGAAAATGTTGGCAAGAGTTATGTCATAATTTAGATTATATAAAATAGTCAATATAATTAAAATATCATACAGGTTTTCTTTTCTATTTTCACAAAAAACCTGTACAATGACCAAGTAACTTTTGTGATTGTGGTAAGAAAAATGGAAATGTTCATCTCAGAAGGACCTCAGAGCTAAATGTAATCATTTCTTCTTATGTTCCCCTGTGAAACAGCGTCACTTTAATTTCACTGCACCTGCACCGACTGAATGACTTCAGGCCAGAGTGACTCACTGAAAAATAACATGTTAGATGGAGATGACTGTTTCACTAACAATATACAGAAAAAAAGAGCCAAATTAAAATTAGTGCTGTCAGGTGAAACCTGATATTTGGTGTTTTAATTGACAGTACTAGAACTGAAAAGGTCAGCTACAATTTGAAAATGAAAATAATTTAAATGCCACTTAAAGAAAAGTCCATCTGAATGAGGTTTTCATCATCTAAAGAGCAGAAAAAAACCTTAAACTTTAAGGTATAAAGTATTTTATAATGATAGGAAATGCTTAAATGAAAAAAAACTGTGTCATACCTATCCTAAATATTGTAGCTTTAGGCATATATGGCCTCAAAAGAAAAGTAAGAGAATACCGAATTGCAAATAAAGAACATATGTACCACAAACATCTATATCTTTTTCTAAATGTCATGTTTGATGGATGTTTATAATATATTTTAGGTGATGTTGTGCATCATAACCCACATTTATGTGGCAAAACACCCCCGTAGCTACTGTTACTATGCCTTTCAAGCTTTCCATTTTCACACAGCACAGTTTACAATGATAACGATTGCAAATTAATTGGATTTACTTCAAAATTTATAGTAATTTTCACAACAATGGTCCAGTTCTTCTTTTCAGACAAAGACAGACAAAAGCAGGCAGCTGTAGGTTGCTAGCTAATTAAGCTAACATTAGCTGTGTCTTAAATATGCAGGTGGCTACATGCTAAAAAGAGTGAAGCTAAAGCTGCATTTAAAAAAAGAACCCACCACTGATACCCTTTATTTATGCCGTATGGTACAGCCCCATGCACACTGCCCCAACAAATGGAGAAATCTTTAGCTTGATAGTCCTGCCTACCTCATTACTGTTACTAAGCTACGATTGGAAAATTTCTGGTGTTTTGATAATTTTTATAATGCTCACTAAAAGCAGAGTACATTTTCTAACAAGTAAACATAACCCAGAGGCTCAGCAAATAGACAATATTATGGAACAGAGCTCCTGGACTTAAGTCATCAGGGGTCTTGAACATTGCCATGAAATAAATGGCTGATGTCAACAAGGGAGTATCAGGTAAGTGGTCTCTCGCTCAACAATCAATGGCACAGACTGATGGTAGAAAGTCCTTGGAGAAAAAAAACTGCAGTAGCCCATTACAATTGATTCACTTTAAACAAAGCGTCACAGGGCAATGGCTCACTGTTGTTATCTGGTTTGGTGTGTACCGTTTTAGTCCAGTCTTTTTTCATTTTGACTGGTCTTTTGTATTCCTGTGGAATTTGATTTATTAAGTCTTTAGTTTTGATCATGTCTTGCCTGTTCTATATATAAAACTGTATCTGACTTTAACTTAACTTCCATTAAAATGACAGATACAGTAGGATCAACTGCAGTTGGACATTTCAGGTTTACTAATTTTACATTCTATTTGTGACATTCATTGCACTGTAATATGTGTGAAAAAACCCTTAAGTGTGGCACTTCATACGTTTTAATAAAGTGTCTAAAGGGCGATTCAGTGTGTTTCACCTAATTTGCTACAAATAGTTTATACTTTATACTTTCCAAAGTATGCAATACCATTCTCCAGATTGATCCTTTCTCCCGGTGTCCACTGACAGCAGTTAAATTTAGTACAATACCAAAATCAGTTTGGAAAAAATGTAACATTGCTTCAAACAGGTGCTGTATCAACATGAACATTTAGTTGTTTTTTTCATTAAATTGAATTTTACTTCCTAATGCAGTTGCAAGAAGGACCCACTTGGTGAGTTCAGGTGCTTGGGGAAAGCTCCAACATCCTAAACTTGAGACACTGCTGCCGAAAAGCAATGTGTTTATGAGATATGTAGTCACAAAACCAGACACCAAACACAAATCATAAGCACGCATACACCTTTTAAAAAAAGATATTGTGAGTTTGGCAATTTCTTGCTTTTAAAAAGGTGCTTTTCTGCAGATGACTCTTAAGTCTGCTATGTTACTATTTATTACTCAGCTCCTAAACACACCAACGAGGAAGAGTTTTCAAAACATTTCCTTCTCTTAGCAGCTATGTGGAGACAACATAAACTACATTGTTTTTGCTGTGGCTGGTTTTCTTTCACAAGGTCTCCAAGTTGATTTAAATATTTCACCAGCATCAACTGAAACCAATGGACATGGAAGGAGGGAAATTAACCTTTCACTGCTTTGGAAAAGCTAAAAGATGCAAAATCAATTGTACTTTTTTGTCATATTAACTGGGTTTCAGACATGCCTATTGTGTCACCTGTGGTTAATCCAAGGTGTCAGGCTCAGCGTCCATGCAGGTCTCCCAGGGGTTACGTGGCATGTGAGGCATGGAGATGAGAAGCAGGGCGCCTCCACTGAGGATGAGCAAGGTGAAGGAGGCACAGGCACAGGTAAAAGACCAGGAGTAGTAGTATTCAATCCAGATGGTCTCATCACTGTCGATCATTCGCTTGACAGACTGGCGCATTACCTCGACAGAAATGATGATGCAAAGACCTGCGTGCCAAAACAGAAAGGAAAAAGCAGATGCTTCACTCGCCTTCGTGGCGATTGTGGTGTCATAAGTGTTCCATCAGGTGCTGTTACAATTCCACATTTCCACTGCAAGATTGTCAGTTTTATTTTAACTTTGAGTCTGTGACAGTATATGCAATGCTAGGTGGGAGGTCACACCTATCAAAATTAATTTCACACTTAGATATTTTAAAATGTCGCCCCAAAGCTACATCAAATCTGTCAGCGCTTGCCACCTTAAATTAGCTGCATAAGTAATATTCATTACCACAAGGAGAGGTGTCCACGATGATGACAATGACATACCCCATTTCAATTTTAGCTGTAACACAAAGACAAGAGTACCATACAAAGCCTGATCTGTGAATCACATTATCTGCCATATCTGACCTGCAAAGGCGAAGAACATCCCAGCAGGCCGGAGCAGGTAGTCCCGCCCCTTCCCGAAAGAGAAGATGACACAGAGGGTGCCCAGGATCATGAAGAAAAGACTGAAGATGGCGATGGCTGCTGCTGAGATATTGTACTCTGAGGAGGGGTTTAAGAAAAGGGTAAATATATTTGGATGGATGTGAAAGGAAACAAATAGGGATAGAGAAGACGCAGAAATAAAAAAACAGTGAGCAGTGAGGAGGCACGAGTGAGTGAGAAGAGAGGAAGAGAGACAGCAAAGTGGTAGCGGTTCAATATTGATAGAGTGGGTAGGAACATAAGGGGAAGGTTGCACTATCGTTTACATAATAATTGTTTCAATATTGCACTCAGACGAGTTATGACACAGATAATTAGCCTTTAAATTAGCCTCACTTTAAAAACAACAGACATTTATCCAAACTGGCTATAATGCCATTTGCATGACAGATAAGATCCTGCGGGCTTATAACAGGATGATTACAACATCTCTCTCAACCTCTCTCTCTCTCTTCCCGCCTGCCTCCCCTCCTGTCTCTTTGTTAGATAAAGATCATCTACTCTATCCTTCTCCCTAACACTCCAACTGTGATAGAAATGATCCTCGGAGCAAAGCACTCCATTTCAGCCCCCCAGACTGTGTAAAATAACCTTACACTCAGTATCTCAAGTGTAGGTCTGTAGTGTCTGTTTGAGGACTGTTTGCCTGTGTGAGTATGCATGTGTGTCAAAGTCTCTGTGGATGTTTTTATGCATGTTTTTGCTCAGTCATGTTCACTTTTGCATTGTGTGTTATCTTCCATCAACAGATTTTCAGGCAGTACAAAATTTATTTTATTTTTTGTATTTTATTCTATGTAATACTTTCTCCTGGTATATACTATGATTTTCTGTTGTGAATCTATCCTGTACATCAAATGCATGTCTGTCCGTCCTTGGGAGAGGTATCCCTCTTCTGTTGCTCTTCAGGTTTCTTCCATTTTCTTCCCTGTTAAAAGGTTTTACTGGGAGTTTTTCCTCATTTGAATCGATGATCCAAGGACAGAAGGTGAAGATTGTAAAGCCTTGCTGACCTTGACCTTTTCTGCACACCATGTTTCGCTTATATATGTTGTTATAGTATAGACAGTGAATTGAGGTAAAGGGATATAATTCTTTCTCCATAATATTCTTTGTCTTACGCTATGCAGTGAATGTATGATCCTGCCGACGTTGTACTATGTATGAAACACTGTATAATATGTCTTCACTGATTCCACCAAGACGTAACCGTGTTCTATACATCTGCTGCAATCTGAAAAGGATCTGTAATTGCCTGGCTTTATGAGCTGTGTGTTCCCTCGTGCTTGCCTGTGTGTTTGTCTGCGTTTGTCAGAAGCTATAAGGGTCAGCCAGCCAACATAGGAACAGAGGAGCTGTTTCCTGGAAATGCTTTGCTACAGCAGGGAAGATGAGAAGATGAAAATCAAAGGGTATTGGAACAGATATCTTTCTTATCTGATAAGATATGACGGTGTGCATGTGACTGAGTATGTGCTTCCTCATTATATTGACAGAAAAAGAAAGAATAAACCAGACAGCATTAACAGTGACCATGTATTGGAAAACTCTTACATGTGACATACAGGCACATGTTGCGCTTAGATTTTGGGATATGTGATATCTGAGCATATATCCACGAAGAAAATGTTTTCCCTGATGAGAAAAAAATGTAACCATTTCTAGTAAAATAAAGAAATGGTTTCCTCCCATTTTATTTTACTAGAAATGGTTACATTTTTTTCTCATCACAGACAGACAGTTTGGTCTGAAAAAAACAACAACCTGGATCTGTTTTAACATGTAGTCTGGGTGGCAGTGAGGAGGCACCCACCTTTCTGGGTCTTGACTTCAAAAACTTCAGCTTCTTCCCCCGAGGTAAAGTGTTTGAAGTAGGAACAGTTTTGGGCTGCAGAGAGAGAGAAGAGGATGAAAGCGAGGGGGTGAGAGAGTGATAGACAGAGGGCAATGAAACATGAGGTGGAGAAAGAGCAGGTGGCTCAGGTTGTATCTGTAGCTCTGTGTGTCTGCACTACCAAATCAATGTAAAAATTCTCTCAATGGACGCAAGAAGGGACCTAACAAATGCACTGAAATTAATGAGATGCAAACTTATGAAAAAAAGTAAATATTGGTTTATTAATGTAATTATTTTAGCCTGGAGTTATGGCTTGGCCTGTCACTGCTAGTTTAGTTTAAAAGTAATTAGATCATCATACTTTGTTCAGATCTTAATAAACTGTATGTCTTACATTTCTAGAAACTGTACATCTCTGACTAAAATAAATTTCTAGAATTGAAATTATCCATTTGTATGCTCACAATTTTGAAGCAAGATATCATTTCTAGATCTGTAAAGAATGTGCAAGTTTTGCACTTCCTCTTTGGCTGTTTCATCAGATGTACGTTCAACACCGCCTCCAAATCACAGCAGTGTTCTGTGCCTTGCTGTCATCCAAAAATAAAATATCTTAAAGTCACTATCCTCCATGTTGGCTGTGTTTACTTTTTCAGTTCACACCCATTTCTACACAGGGATCATACATTTCTGCTTGCTTGCCCAAGCTCTAGTCCTTTGACCACAATCGTCTATATAACTCCATATAGAAAAGCGATTGCCGGGAGCCGTCATTGCCCACACATCAATCTATCTATTTGCTGTCTCTAAGGGCAGCTGAGCTGGGAGGGAGGGTTGGAGAGGACGTAAAGGCCAAGTGAGTCCCTCTTTCCTCCACTCACCATCCTTTCTCGCTGAGATTAAATCCATAAGGCAGAGAGGCGCTCTCTGTCCACACAGAGATGCACAATGTTTGTGTGCTGGCGTCTGTGTGTACACCAACCAGTTCTCATTCCCAGATCGTCAAATACAGACGCTTCGTCAACGCCCCTCTGCCGACTGTGTATGTGTGTGTGTGTACCACGAGCTGGTTGTTACCCAGGATGAGAAAGAATCAAAGAGGTAACCTAGCAACAGGCTGCCGCAGGTCTTGCCTAGTCCTATCTATTTACCCATGTAAAGGCATATCAAGAGGAGTGTGTGTGTATGTGTGTGTGTGTTTGAGGGAATGGACAGGCCGGTGGTAGGGAGAACCGGAGGCGAGGTCACAGTGCAGCAGCTTGAATCTGTAAATATATTATTTTCATTAGTCTTCATGAGGTGTCTTTACCTCTGGGGCTAAGCTAATCTAAGATAATATGTGTTTGGGTGTAGCTGTGAGATTTACTACAGTCTCTATAAAGACTATGATCAGCCCAACACACAAAGACAAGACAGAAAAACCTTTGTTTTATACAAAGGAAGCTTCAAAAGACTGGACTTGGTATGGCTATGGTTATGCTCGATCCCGATGAATTAATAGGGACAATGTAGAGAGCAGTGAAAGAAAATGAGAGTTAACATAGTGGTTAATATTTTTAGGTTGAGTAATTGACCATTCACTAGCTATGGTCTCTACTGCAATCTCTATCAACTCCTGAGGGATACATCTGGCTCTTTAGCTGCTAAAAGCTCCACAGTGTTCACCAGTTAGTCACTAACAGTGTCCGTCTGCTTCTTGCTGCTGAGGAGGTAGTGTACAGTGGGGTTTTTAGAGCTCTTTAGCTGAAAACAGCTGCGACCTTTAAGCCAGTGAGAGTGAACAAATAGTAGAGTTACAGTAAACCAGAGCAGAGCTGCAGACAAATAAGAAATTAGATTAATCGCTGCAAGCGACCCTCTCATATTGTCCCATTGTTTTCACATCTGATAATTTGATACATTTTTATTGTAAAAATTAGTTATAGCTGCTTTTAGCAGCTGTAGCTAGCTAGTGTAAGCTAATTTAACACTAAAACGTGTTTTCTCCTGCTGATTTCATTCAAAACGCCAGTAAAAGGGTCTTAAATATGCAATTAATAGCCACATACATGATGTAATGGTAAGAGACTGAGATTAAAGCAGCATGTCACTGGCAAAACATAATTTAAAAGATATGGAAAGAAGCAGCCATAGCACTATAATACAGTATCTTAAATAAAAGTTAAGTTAAAATGATTTCTGTTGTAATAACCCTTTTTGAAAGCACTACAGAAAAACATACTTGCAACACAGTGATTAGATTTACGCTTTAACGTTTGTACTTTCAAAGGTTTACCTTCACTTTTATGAGAGAAAATGATTTGAGGATGCGGAAAGTATACTGAAGACTTTAGCTAGCATAGGTGGTTTTCCGCAGTATGGGGTGTCGGGTAAGGGATGGATCCAGGCATTTCACATCAGTTACATTGGCAGAATTAAAACTGCTCTCGTAGTAGCATTACAGTATGTTATGTGATTTCAACGTTTTGATTAATTACAAAATGGCAAATAGCTTTTATAGATGACATATATGGGTTCGACTGCAAATGCACAGGCCAAATCAAGCCTAATGTCAGGGACAGCTCAAAAGTCTATTCTTTAAGTTGGTGCTAAAACAGACAGACGCCAGGAAGAGCAGTTGCCCATTTGGGATTCATCCAAATTATTTAAAATTTTTTACTTCCACTGCCTCAGTATGCTAGGCCAAAAAGTTGGAAAACTTTCACTAACTTTTGTTGCCAAGTTCTGCCTTTATGACACAACATACTGGTGGAGTTTGCTGTTACTCTGTTACTAAACAAACCAAGCTGAACTACAATTTGGATGCATCATAAACAATCACATTATGTAATGAATGTAGAACACACTGCTCTGAAATGTTTAAAAACAAATCTTTAACTTTAGACGGTGAGCATTAACTGAGGAAGAGAACATCTGGGTCGTATAATTGGCCTTGCTGTCCTGCTAATGGGGGGATTTAGTTCTGGGGGAGAGTGATTAGAACGAAATATTGCCTGCCATTTTAGTTTCGCCTGTTTCCATTAAACTCTGCTGCCCCCTCCTCTCCTTGATATGCAGCTTCTCCTTTCCTTGCTCTCCATCCTCCTCTTTCCAGCCTTAGACCTGTCTCTCTCTTCCGCCTAAACTTTCTCTTTCATTATTTTCTTTTGCAGTTAGTTTCTATGTCCCTCCTTCTACCTTTCCAATTTTATTCAAGAAAAGTTTAGAAAAACATGAACTAGCATCAAACACTATTGACTTTTAATTGAATTATTATGGTATGTCTTTGTTTTTACCTATAATGACAAATGCGCATTTGATCTTGAAAATCGCTTCTGTATCTTTTGCAGGAGCTACAAGATGGGTTTTTTAGGTGATAGGAGGGGGGGCTGTTCTTTTTCTAGCCACGCAGAATGACCGAATTCTGGGTCAATGTGAATAGGATGGGTGGTGGTGGTACTTGAATGGCTATTCCACAAGGACCTCTGATAACCGGGACACAGCAGCACAGGAGAGTCTTCACGGCCTGATCTCGTATGTGCGTTTATGTGTGTGTGTGGCCTGACCTTTATCATTAAATTCAAAACATTTAGGTTTGACTTTCATCATCTCAAACATCCCATTCTGTAAGTGATGGCAGGAGTTATCTCTGAATATGCATTTCCTGTTATGTATATTATGTGGAGTGATTCATTCAAATTTTGAACCTGATACTTGTTTTCTGAATGCCAATTGAGCACCACACCTCCACAGTTTTGGCTCTGCACCCAGAGCAGGAACCTGGCACACTACAGAGTGAAAATGGTGGTTCAAGGTGACATCAGTGCTTTTGAGGGTTTGAATTGGGGGCGCAAGAGGAGGAGGACGTTTTATTTTGAAGGTGCAAATGCTCTGGTGTTAAAATCTTTCCACTGTAGGACTAGAAAAGTGATGTTTGACCACTTGGAAGCTCTAAAACATCTCTGATAATAAACACCTCTTCCTGGCACACATGCACACAAAAGCACCATTTATGCTCTTTATTTCCCAGCCGAGCAGCATGATGTGATCCATAAAGGGTTTGTTTGATTTTTACAGCACTCAAGCTGTCATGCGTCATTTGTGGGAAGCTAATTTCAAAAGTCATTTTGGTTCACCGCTTTGCTACCGTTGTTATGCAACCACACAAATACACAAAAGCAGTGTAATTGCGCCTATATGAAAAAGTGTTTGTGTACGCGCCTCTTGTCGACTAATTCCCCCTCTGTTTGGGAAAATGCAAATGTGTGTTATTAAGTCCAATCACCGCTGCTTGCCGGGGTATACTGTTCGTGAAGGATGTAATATGTTAAAGTGCACTCTCTACCAACTCGGGTTTTTTGCTTGTATGCTAAACACTTAACCCACAACACACATTAAATTGAGAAGCAGACAAAGTGACGCTGGTGTGGTGTTGTTAGCCAGTCAGCCACTTCATTAGGCTCTAAACTCAGTGGCCAGTGACTTTTGTAGATCTATCAAAAACAGTATTAGAGTTATCTTTGACTCCAGAACCTCACAAGATGATGCATCCTACAACATGAAGGTAAGAAGTAGATGTTAATGATGATGATGGTGGTGATATATTGTTGTGGTATTGTAGGTTGAGTTCTGGAGTATTAAATCTATGGAAAGAGTCAAAATGACTTTTTGATGAAGTCCATGTTAAGAGGCGTTAATGTTGTTAACAGGTTGCCTGGCTTGTTAAGTGCAAACACTGACTCATTAAAAAAAAAACACCTGTGAATTTATCACATGTGAAACACTATCTTACATTTGAAATTTAGACACATAGTGTGCAATCCAGCCAAGCCTTCAGTACTCAGGCACGCTGCCACTCCTGATATCACTCTATCAAGTAGAAAGCAAATGGCTGAAGCCAGAGAGTGGCTGTATTTTTCTCAGGTCCTCTCTGCTGTCAGATCGCACCAACCTGGCAGACTGAATCAGACTGACCTACTGGGTGCCAGCAGCGAACACACCTGTTGAGAAGAAACCTGTAGACGCCTTTTCTCAGTCACTGGAGAAGGACTACCACCTTCGCCTGGTGAGGATGGTCACCGAGACTCATTTTCTGAACAAGAAACTGTCATCCTCACATTATGTGGGTGTACTAGACGGCACAGAGGAATAGGACTTACACACAAACACACTCACAGATCCATTTCTGACAGCACCAGGGCCACAAATGGAGAAAGATGGGCTTGTATAACTAAACTATTGAGCCTGGCGTAGGAGCAAATGGCAGAGCTGCGTAGCCATATCACTAGATATTTTATGGTAATATCAGAGAATGACTCATTTACCTTCATATGACAAGTGTTGAAACACTACTGTGGTTGTGGGAATGTAGCCAAGGGGGTCTCTGACAAAACAGCTGCATATTTCTCACAGCACACTCTGACAGGTGGCAGCAGACTAAGGGAGGGTGGAGCCCTGTGCGCTGAGCTGAACTCCCTTTGCTGCTGGAAGTAAGACAGGTGAGAGCCATCTGACAACTCTAGTCTGTCAGATGGCTTCTCTCTTGTCATCCCTGTCCTTTCCAGGTCGCGTTGCGTTTCACAAAAGCAGTTGGGAATCTGAAAAGATATGACAGTTTTACTGCTGCTGTCAGGTTGTGGAGGTCTCAAATGGATCGTTCATCATATCTGAGTTTTGAGTCGGTCAGCTACAGTATGCTCTTCATACATTCCACAGGTGATTGACCTGTGTATGGGGATAAAATATCTCCAACCACTGGTCTTAACAGATAGAAATTTCGGTCCACATATTACAAAAAATGTTGCAGTGTTTATATTGCTTTCCCATATTTGTATTTGTATTTTTTAACTGCAAGTGTACATTTATTATTATCTTTCCATCTTATTTTACATATCTGTATAAATATATACATATGTTTTATGTACATGTTTCCCATGCCATTAAAGCCCCACTGAATTGAACTGAACTGAAATTACACCAAGAAGATGCTCTAGAGGCCCTCGTCACATCCTTATGTCAGGCAGCTGTCACAACTCTTGCCTGTCAGCTCTCTCTCTAACAGCCCTCTTTTTTCTGGTTCTTACAACATGTAATACTTGAAACAGTATCACCTCCCCCCACTGAAAGACCCCCTCCGGCTTTGGACACTGTAAATGTGCTCCCCCTTTCCCCGTCAACAGAGGCATCCCTGCCTCTTTCCACTCAAGCAGACTTCTGTTTTCTTCGCCAATCCCCTTCATCCCTCCTGAGTCTCCCAGGTGTACTCTAACTCATGAGTTGAAGCGGGAAGCCACACTTCATTAAGTCCTGTACTGATCCTGAGGTGCTGGAGCTGAAGGCTAAGTCAATGACAGAGTCAGAGTGAAATATCTCTGTTACGCTGCAAGGCACGCACACACAGCCAGAGGCCAGCGAGACACTGTTTACCCCCAGGGCTGGCTCTGTTCTAGAGAGCTTGTAATTAAAGCTACACGGCCATTTTGAAGAAGTAGAGTTTTGAATACAAGACAGAAGGCCTTTGACTGACTTTTTTGGGGTTTACTTACTGTATGCAATGTCATGCAAGAAGCGGAAAGAACTTCTTAAATGGACTTGTAGGTCAAAGATCACTTTTCTACATTTTGACACAGATTCTGCACCAGGCAGTCTCTTCCACTTTTTAGATTTACTTTTTTTATACCTTGTAATTGAGTGAGAGATTGCATTTAAATATTGTGTAAACCAGGGTTTATCAATGGCATCAGAAAAGACTGCTTGAATTAGGTGCATGCATTCTCTCAAGGCAGGCTTGTGTCTGGTTTGATCAAAGCCAACGTCAGTTCTGCTGCTGTGAAACTGTGAGCCACACTGAACAAGATACGTAGAAGTTAATAGCATCTTATGATCTTACATTTTTGTATAGAGAGTCAGATTCTCAGTGCTGACAAATGATGCAATACTTCCTGTTGTGATCTGAGAAATCACGCAAAAAAAAGGGTTAAAGAAAACTTAGAGGTAAAATGGATTTTATTCACATGTTACATGGAGAGTCCATCAGCCCAGACAGAACGGATTCATGTTTACGTCATGTTAACTGTCAAGCATAGCAGGAAAACTCTTCAATTACACACTTGACTTCAGCTGTTCGACTGTGCTTAATTGGCAGTCTGTTCAGAGACTTCCTCTGTGGAAGATAATGATAGTTCACCGAGAAGCTGGCCATAGAACTGTTCATTCAGTCCAAACACACATCTGTGTGTGTGTGTGTGTGTGTGTGTGTGTGTGTGTGTGTGTGTGTGTGTTTGAGGAGTGTGCCTTTGTGTGTGAGAGGAGAAAAAAAGAGGAAATGACAGACACACAGATGGAGGAAGAGAAAACATGGTTGCAAGTAAAGGCTGAACAAAATTGCTCTTAAGTACAGACACTTCAGCCTCAGTCTCTCTTTTCCTCCTTTACCTCCACTGAGACTGTACGATATTGTCAGAGTAACAACATTTTTGGTGTGCCAAGATTTATCAAAATATTAAACGCTGTTTGTTTTTTTCTGTTTCTGGTGCATATAAAGGGCTTAATCATGGGCTTAAAAATGCAAAGTGATGGCAAAGACACCAGTTTTGCATAGCTGAAACACACATATGTCAAAGTCAAGAATTAATTCTAACTGTGATAAAAGTAAGTAGACAAATGTGGGGCAGCTGTGGCTCTGGTGGTCCAGGCTGCATGTCAAAGTATCCTTGGGCAAGATACTGAACCCCGAATTGCCCCTGGTGGCTGTTCTGCCAGTGTGTGAATGTTAGTTTCTGTTTGAGCACTTAGGCTCAGGGAATGAATGGTGAATGCAGATGTAGTGTAAAAGCGCTTTGAGTGGTCAAAAAGACAAATACAGAACATTTACATAAAAGATAGATACCGTATACAAGTCCATTTTTTTCTGTTGTTTTTGTCAGTTTTGACCTGTATGTTTACATAGATGCATAAAACAGAAATGCAGTATAAAGATTTCTTTACTTTCCACCAACAAAAGTCTATTTTCCCCTGTCTCTGTCTTTCTACAATGATCCACATGACAAACTCCCTTTGATGACAAATAGAAATGTTGAGGCCATACATAAAGTTTGTCACCTTCACGTGTACCTTAATCATGATCACAGCAAAAAGCAGGTTTTTATTCAACAACAACAGTAAGATCAAGAGCCTCCATACCTCCAGGTAAGCTGATGGGGCCGCAGCCTTTGCCCTGAGGGTCCTCCTCCACAATGAAGATGCTCTTCTTGCAGAGCCTCCAGAGGCCAAAGTGGGCCGCCTCGCAGGTGGCATTGAGCTTCTCCACCCGGGGGCTGAGCACGGCCCAGTGGTCAGTCACTACCGCCGCCAGCATCGACGACATGCCCACCACGATCACCACGGACGTGATCTTGACCTTGGTCGCCTGCTCCTCAAACATGTTGCTGCACCGGTGTGTATGTGTATGTGTGTGTGTGCGCGTGCGCGTGTGCGCAGAGTTATGGATGTGTTTGCGTGCGCGTGCCTGTGGTTGCACGTGTGTACGCGTGTACAAGCAAGTGAGATGCTAGTGTGTGTGTGTGTCTGTGGAAAGGTAGAGTGTGCGTGAAAAGACAGTCAAGGTTGCCTTTGTCTTGTGTGTCTTCAGTTCCTGGACGTTGGATGTTGACTCCAGAGGTTCCCCCGTCTTGTCTACAGCTTCACTACACTACTTCTGATGTCCTCTCCTCTCTCACTGCTCTCCTGTCCACAGCTCTGTCTTTCTCTGCCTTGTGCCTGGTGCTTGGTAAAACGGGGCCAGATAACAGTGCCCTAGTTTCTACCTCTCTTCCTCTCTTCCTCTCCCTCCCTATTTGCCTCTGGTGGGCTAAGGCCATTTAGCCTCGGGATAGAGATGCACTGGGAAGTGCTTGCACCTATTACACCTATTTGTCAGGTCAAGATCAGACGCTTTCATTTAAAGTTTAGACACAGTGTATTGATTGTGAGTGTTCTAGTTGTGCACAAACTTCCAGCAAGTTTCAACAGTGCTATTCGATATTTCATTGCCATGCCAGATACTGATCTGATCTGATATCAATCTACCGTTGATCGGGAACATTCTCTGTCACATCTCTTTTATAATCTTATGCACTCCGATTGTTTTCCAGCTCAATTGTCTCGGGCACTGTGTGCCAGAGGATACCTGGGGGGTAGATTTCCTTTATTAGTTGTTGTCTGAATGTGCTGATCTACTTACCCAGCCAATCAGCAGTTAAGGCTTGAGACAAGGGTCCCAACTGATGCCAGCAGCTGATCCAGATTCAGGAAAGACAAAAAAAAAGGGCTTATAGGAACTTTAAATATGCTTGGCAGCACTGTAGAGAGAGTTGTTGATTTTTAAAAACGTATTACTATATATATTTCTGTGTTTAATGA
The DNA here is from genome assembly GCF_021292245.1 of Micropterus dolomieu. Taxonomy (NCBI): domain Eukaryota; kingdom Metazoa; phylum Chordata; class Actinopteri; order Centrarchiformes; family Centrarchidae; genus Micropterus; species Micropterus dolomieu. The sequence goes on from NC_060151.1 coordinate 15,653,496, forward strand.
ATTAGCCCATATGTTAACTTTTGAAGATCTAAAAAAATCAAACAAGTGGCTGTGACGTACTGCAGGCTGCACATGAATGTTTGATTCCATGTTTTCCTTTTTATAAACCAACATCTTAAGACTTTAAATTTTATCTTTAATGATATATTTAAATAATAATCTGATTCGGAACACAAATGGTGTTGACGGCTTTACTAAAAATTGATATCACGCAATTTGAGGATGGGGGAAAAAAACAGCAAAAACCTGCCACATCTCAAAGGCACAATCAACCTTTTCCCTATGAAATACTTGAGTAAATGGGCACGCTTTTTATAAACCGCAGTGCCCCACTTTAGACAGGACTCTGGCCCATTTTCAGCTCTGACAACGCTCAAGCAGCTCTGGGTTTTAAACACAAGAAATGGCAAGGCATTTAAAGAGCTAGAGGTAAAAAAAGAGAAAGTCTGTCAAGAGAATGCAAGATACAATGCTGAAACGTGTTTGTGTCTGTGAGAGTGTAAAACAGAGAAAGAGAGGTTGTGGATTGTTTGTATACAACTGTGTTCATGTATGCAAAAGAAGCACCACAACATTATACTTTTTAGAAAATGAATGCAATGTGCTTTCTGTAAACCCCATCAGTAGCTAACTGAACCAGGAAATTGATCATTAAAGAGAAATCATCTCACTCACTAGCTTAAAAGATACCCCATGCTGAGGGGGTTGAGAGGAGATGAGAGACAGTTGTGTTCATTATCAAGTTACACCTGGCTGCATTTGCAGCAAAAGTGCCTTTTCTCCCAGAGGACAAATCCCTTGCTGAGGCTGTGAGTGCTGCCGCTTGTCTCTAAGAGTGTAATAATAGTGTCTTTCAGTGAAGCCTGTCTTACTGGGTGACCCTCTGACCTGTTTCATTTGCTCACGGTCCCCTGGTGACTTGCGGAGAGACCAAACACCTTTCAGCTGCACAGTCTCCAAGCAACAGCCACCAGTGTGGATGACTGTGGCAGCATGTCATCAACGATATCAGTGTGTCATACTGGAAGGATCACCTCATGACTGCATTTGGCAAGAAAGCACCTCACCTGTGACGGACATTCGCTGGATTGCCATCAACATGACCAGGAATATTACTGGCAAGCTGTCAGTGCTGGAACTGTTAGAGCAGTGAAACATACAAAATCACATCTGCTGAAATCAGTATTGACACATCTAAACTCAGCAGTGATTAACAGCGATTACAGCTGCCAGCTTCCCTTGTTAGACTTTTCATTCTAGGGTGAAAAACAACATTTACTGGTGGCTAATTTTACACATAGCAGAATAGATTGCACTGCCTTCAGAGGGACCTGACTGTATTCATTTGCTAATGGCAGGCAACATTACTCAATCTAAATTAGATTACCCATGCCCCGAGGCCATTTTTATGAGGGTCATAATAATATTCTTCTCTAAAACAACGGGATTGGTGATGCCGTCCGCAATCATTTGACCCAGCAAAAAGCTTTAGCTGTCGATCTACATGAAGCAGGAGGTCAGGTTATGTGGGACGGTGAATTGTGAGTTAATGAGCACACATTGAAACGAAATGAAATTAGGTGGAAACTACAAGGGGCTGATGTAGCGGTTGTATGGCAACATCAGTTATTACTGTCAAAAGATAATTTCCCCAGCTAGATAAACAGCTCTGTTTCCCTTTTGTGCCAAAATTAAATCTCACCAGCATGATTACAAACTGTATATCAGACAGGGCAATGTAGTTGTTCTCTCATATGAGGCACGCCATACCTTACTGCATATGCTTGTCTAAGTAGTGGTACTACTAATAGAGAGTGATCTGTGCTTTTGAACTATGCAGACAGAAACTGCAATATAGGTGATATTCTGCTTTACCTTGCTGGTTCATAGCAGACCAAACACAGAGACCTTCAAAAAGCAGGAACAAAAAAAGAATTTATTACTGTAACATGGAAAAGCATTCATTCTTCCTTGAGAAGTAAAAACATGTTGACTTAGCAAAATAATTGAACTGCTGTTCTTTTCTTCAATATATATATCTTCAGTATATTTATGAAATTCACACACACATTGAGAATATAGGGGTTCTTTACCCACTTACTGATTCAACAAGGTGACTGTTGGGATTTTAAAAAAGGCTTTATTTGATCAGGTGGCATCTCTCTGAGCAGCTTTTTAACATTTTGATCGAAGAGTGCTGCCATCAGCAAGATGCCAACTGAGACTCCGTGGTTGAAATGGCTCATAGCTCACTCTGAGATGACAGTGATTCAGTGTTATGCAGCCAAACTGAAGAGGCGTTCAGGACTCAGAGAAGGTCAGCTACAAAATTCTGATTGAAGCACTGCAATCAAAGGTCTTCGACGGAAATCAAGCTCCATTGACATGAATGCTTATGGCTGTAATTTTTTGGCCTGAATCCTATACATTTTGTATACATCTGTATATGTATTTTTTATGCATAGCTGGAGGGTTGTCCTGTTAACATTACATTACATTACCAGATGTGTGGCTTTTTAGCCATGCTAACAACATAGCATCATCAGTCTGTTGGTCGCTTGATCTACTACTTCCTGACTGAAATATCTACAACTATTGAACAACTATTGGATGGATTAAAATGTCTGTACAAAATAAAATGTTGTACAGACATTCACAGTCCTACTGACTTTGGTGGTCCCCTGATGTTTCCTCCAGTGCCACCATGATGTAAAATTTTGAGTTTGTCCAATACTTTGGTTTATGACAAAATACCTGCAAAACAAACATCAGCTGTACTTTGTGTTAAGCACTTATTAACAAATGTTAGCATACTAACACTCTAAACCAGGCCTATTCAACTGGATAAATTCTATTTACAAATAAATACAATTTAAAATCTGAATGAAAAAATAATCACATGAATAATAGACATTTTTGCAATAAATCCTTCAAACTAGCAGAGCACTCATGTGCTGTCAGTAACAGCCAATAGCAAACATGCATTATTGATTATGAAAGCCCTCCTTTACATGCTGCTGTTCTGGCCTGTGAATCCCATGAACAAACACAAATGCTCGTACCTCCTTGACAAATGAGCATTACTGTTTGCGGATTGCTCCCACTTCATATGACCTTCTCTTCCATCACTAAATCAAAAAATTGCAATCGCTCTCATTAGTAGCCTATAGGTGTGCAGGCTAGGCCCATCTGTGTTTTCGGATTTGTGAGGGTTATATTGGAGAATATTGAATGGATGTGGTGCTGGTTAGCTGATGATTGTCTGTTTAAAATAAGTGAAATAGTTAATTGAAGATGGAGAAGTAGACAGAAAACATGAAAGAAGGTTATGAATGTTTACAGGAAATGCCGTGATGTAGGTAAGAGATGTCAGAATTTACCAAATTATACGCAAAATGGCTGGCAGGATGTGTAGGCAAAGAAAATATTAAGTACTTGGCCTAATTAGTTGAAGATGAAGAGACTTATTTATTATCTTTTTTAGTTTTTGATTGAGCTACTTTTGCAATCTAACAAAAAAAAAAGCTTTGAAAATGTGGTTGTGCGTTGTGTATGGATGCAGAAAATGCAATAAAGATAATATTCTGCTTTTCCTTTCAGCATGTTAGTGTTGTCTTTGCGAGCATGTTAGCATGTTGATGTTAACATTTAACTCACAGCACCACTGGGCCTCACAGAGCCCCTAGCATAACTGTGGACTTTTTGTCTTGTTACTGTAAAAGACAAAGCACAACAATATAACCCTGATTTAGTTTATTTGTCTATGTACAGTACGTGTTGGGTTGTAACTGGAAAGCGATGATGAGAAAAACAATTTAGGTTCAGATGAAATAAAAATGCTTGTTTGATTGGAACACTAAAAGCAGGAAATACAGTATACAGCACATTTACAGTTTCTTTCCCAGTGTTTTTTCTATTATGCAACCAATTAGCGCCTCCCTTCTAAACATCCGTAACGTCCACCGTTATTGTCTTGTGCTTATTGAGGTTATTTTACAACAATAGTAAGCCAAAAATGAATATTACAGCATATAGTGAAGTAAAGCTGCTGCATACGCATGAAATAGGAAATCTAGTTTTGTCTGCTAAATGTATTTATTGTACTTCACCTTACAAAACAGAATATTTAACTAGTTTGACTGATAACAGCAAAACCAGTGAGTGCTTACCTGAATACAGAATGGTAAGTTGAATAGCATGACCAATGCCATATTGCATCAAGGCATTATTATTGAGACATTGTTCAGTAAAATAATGGTTTGAATCCTCTGCTCATGTCTTTGCACATTCACATTGTTTTTTTTTCTTTTTTGTATTTTTTATTGTACTTTTATATACAACTTTACAGCTTTACATTACAAACAAACACATTTTGATATTTTCCCCAAACTGTAATATAAAAGATCTAGAGTCTGGATGGATCATACTGACGGCTTTCTTTTACATCTGCTCAGCCTCACATATTAAGTGGTGTCTCTAATGGAATATCAAACACACTAAATACAATCAAATACTATTCTGTGGTTGAGTTAGTGAGCTCGCCAAACCCGAACCATCTGAATAGCCCTAAGACTGAAAAAAATCACCCCAGCTGGTTCTTGGAGCAAGTTCAAACAATCACTCACAGCATATACTAAATACAGAAATGGCATTTTTTTTTTCTCAACTCATTTTCACCAGGTTTATCTTTATCACTGGTCCATTTCCCAGCACTGCCATGAAGTAGGGAGAGGACCTCAAAGTGTTCAACCTGCCACAAGAATACAATATTTCCTGAGAGAGCCAAACAAAAGAGCAGTGATGGACGACAACACACATACACACACACACACACACACATCTGGTTGCTGGAGACAAATCCTTCAGGGACGCAGTTACAGACAGCTCCCTCTGCTTCTGTCTGGGTCCTCTGTTTGACATGAGAGGCTGGAAAAGGCAACCAGATGCACTCACAGGCAATGTGACAGACAGACAAACATTCTCCGCCTGGCTCAGATCCATTAAACACGCTGGATATGCCAGGCTTCATTTTGAGCAAAAGAGAGTCCTGACCTGCGCCATTTTCACAGTTCTGGGCACCCCCCTTTTTGTCAGCTGCTGTTCTGCTGTGACACAATGTCACATCCATCAGGGGGTGTGATGGAAGGATGGCGGACTGATATGAAGTGAATAAAAAGGGGCCAAGGTGTTTCACTGACAAAAGGGGACATTTTGTTCCTCTGACAAATGTCAGACAAGAATAGGATTAAGGACGAGGCAGCGAGGGAGACAAAACCTTTCATATCATCAGTAGGACTGGATGGTCGACTTGTACACTAGGCTAAAATACTAAACATTCAATACAACTCAGCAAGTCAATCATTTGTAAACACACTGACTCCCGCGCAATACTCCCATAAAAAAAGACGTGTTAAAAATATTTATAATTTGAGTTTGTTTAAAAGGCCGTACATTATTTAAAATGACAGTACTGAGAGAACCTATGATTAGAGTATAAGGCAAGAACAAACTGGTTATGAGGACACAATCCAAACTTTGGCGAGAGGTCGACACTTTATAGGAATTGCACACACAAATGGAACACTTTCAAGTTGAAGGGTACATTTCATTTAGCACCTTGTTAAATAATTTACAGGTAGAATACTGCTGATTGGCACCTCTCAACACTTCACTCTCAAGTTTACCCACAATGTTCAGTCACCATTACACAAAGAAGGGCTGTGATCCACAAACTGCTCATATAAATAAGCATTTTGACAGCTGAAGGAAAACACAAATTTCGCATCGGGCACAGCACAGACAATGTAACTCTGCTGTGATGATCCCTAAAAGCAGATAAATGACTCAGGTTCTGTTAATTGGCTCATCTTCTGTCCAGCTGATTGTCCTCTCTTCTCTGGCTCTAACAGATTGTTTCCTGTTCATCCACTTCCAGGTGAACCGCGGGCCCAGTAATGTGCCTCTCACACTGGTGTGGTCCTGCGATTCACTCCGTCCTTTAAATCATTGGGGAAACAGTTATGAACCTGGAGGAAATCAGCAGCGGCCTCGTGTTCAGGGCTGTATGTGTTTTCCGTCACACTGTCCCTCGCCAGGGCGTACATGGACAGCTCGTCCAGGGGCCCACTGGAAGATGGCGCCCTCTTCAGACCCACCACTGGCGAGTTCTCCTGCGATGCCTCCGTAGAATGAGAGCTGGCACGCGATGTCCGCCTACGGTAGCGGAAGCTCGGTATCCTCGAGTATGGGGAAGAGGAAGAGAGCGTGCGGATGAATTCACGCCGTGCCCTCCAGCGAACCTCCTTGTTTCTCTCAATGTAGATGTTGATGGCAAGGACCGCCACAGTTTCGGCCACGATGAAGGAGAGGGCGCCAAAGTAGAAGGACCAACCGTAGGAGTAAGTGTACTTCTTGTCATCATCACGTTTATCATTGGGGTCTCCGGCATTGCTGGAGATGTAGACGATGATGCCAATTATGTTGCTCAGACCTGATAAACAAGAGAAATAAAGAAAAAAGAAGTAGAAACAGGAAAAAGAAACTGTTTGATTCAGTCACATGGGATGAAATAGTCTAAAAAAACAAGGCAGAAAAGTGAAAATGTGAAGGAACATATAAGTGATCCATGACATTATCCAGTAACCACAATACCCATGAACTCCCACTGTGTTGATAAGTTGTTCATCAGCCAATGATTACAAGACTCTAATCACTACCGAGGTCGTTAATGACATGGGTCCTCATCACTTGTGTGTGAGGTGTGTGATGAATGGAGATCCTGACCTTCAATACCGAGTGAAGTTCATCTTTATGATTGCACCACTGATGAAGTGCAATATGTGACCACAGGTGCCACATCAAGCTTGCCTTTTTTCATTTTAAAACCGCAGCTCTTACATGATTACTCCTGGTTGGGAACACGGTCGACAGTGTAATCCTCCAGCTCACCTGCAGCTACAAAGAGAATGCCTGCGCTGAGGAGGACGTTGTTCGTCTTGTTGTAGACTCGGCCCACCCCGACACACATCCCTCCGAGCATCAACAGGCAGGTACTGAGGATAGGGAACACGCTGGAGGCACGAACTATACCTGCGGTGACGGAGGAGGGGGCACATGGCAAAGAGGTCATTAATTGGGTAAGTAATTAAGTCAATGTAAATGGTTTTAACACAATTCATTAATCAATATTTGATTGGACAAAAGAGAAGGTGGTTAGTAAAAGAGGAATACAGATGAATCAAACCATCAATCAAATTAAAAGGCAATTTATAGATAAAATTACATTATAAAATTACACACAAATTAATTTTGGAAATTCCTTCAACAACACTGTTTTAAAAAAGAATATGGACTCTTTTAAATAAGTAGAATTTCCATTATCCTGTTGAGCCCTCGTCTATCCAGTCCCACCTCTTCTCTCGTCCATTTTTTGAGAACTCCATTATCTTTTATACTTTTGGGCCTTGTTGTGACAAAGCTTTGCTAATTAGCTGTGGGACGTAACAAGAGCTCTCAATGACTATCACCTCCCCAGAAATGAATCACTGTGCCATTTTACAAGTGTCCAAGGATGGATGAGCTCATTCAACTGTAAAGTTGAATACGCTAATGGACTGAGTGTGGACTTTGTCCAAAGTCTGAAAAGTCTTCTTTGTTCTTTTCTGCCTATTAGTCAGATACTGAATAGGCTGTGCCTTAAATGAAGGTCCTCTGCTGATTGAATATTCCCATTTTATATCAAACTAATTTCAATCTATGTACAAGCTGTGCCATTTTCATTTTTAACCGGTTTTCATAGAAATATACAAACTTTTATGTTGCAAGAAGACTCTTCACCACAATTTAGAGTAAACAAATTCCTCTTGTGGTGAGCACAGCCATGCTTCATGTAATACAGGGTAGAAGAAGAATGAGGGGAAATGTAATTAAGAAATTTATTATTTGCCCTGCAAATGTTACAGCATTTTTCATGCCTATAAAAAATATTTCTTAAAATTTTAATAAGCAAATAATAATGAACTTTTTCTATGTTTGAGCTCCAAGTCTGAAACCACAGTGCCAAGCTACCTTATGTAGGGTTGGAGCAAAACTGATTTGCAAATAAGGAACATTTCATTCAAGAATGAGAGTAAATTAAAACTCTTTTGAAATTGGGAGAACACGACCTCACAAACTGTCCCATTATATAGCATGTAAGTATTGCTTTAAAATACTTTGTCTATGAAGATTCTCAGTCATCCAGGTCATAGTTATCCAACGAAGGTTAAAATCAAGGGCAACTGGACTTGGTTGAAGATACTGGAAGACGTTTCGTCCCTCATCCAAAGGACTTCTTCAGTTTAAAATACTTTGCAAGAGGAGTCAGACATCCCAACAGACAAAAAAATAAATAAATGAAAAATAGCATGCATGCCGTCACATTCCTCAGCTGCCTTTGTTCTGCATTTTTTCAGTCTCTGCATAAAAGAGAACTGCCTGTTTGGAGACTGCTCTCAGAACCAAATAATAAGACTCTGAAGGTCAGTGGACTTCCTGCACACCCTTAAAAGTAAAGCACAGACAGCCCTCACAATGCCAGACAAAGAGGACGAGTGGGGAGCACTTACGCAGCAGGTATTCAGAGCTATCAGTGTCGTAGTCGTTGTCGTCGGGGAAATGGTTGATCCTGTAACAGCTGCCTTGATTGATGCCTGCAGGAGAAAGACAAGCACAAAGAGTCTCCATATAAACAACAACAATGAATTATAGTCCACCCTACACATCAAGGTGCTATAACAGTCTGATACATGTCCAGCAAACAAATACATGCATTCACCGCCTTTTGAGGTAAGCTAAAGTTAAACTGGATGTATTTGATGCTTGGGGGTTATAGACCTTTCATGTGACTCTATCAAACTCCAGTTGGCTTCAGCTTGTTAAAGGATGTGTGGAGCCACAGTTGCTCCCTACCAAGTGACCTGTTTTCTTTTGTTAAACTGTGTCCACTGGAGTAAGACACTTGTGTGCTCTTGTCTCTGATGAGTTTTAACAGTGCTGCTTCTTCAGAAATAAGAGGCAAAAGGAGCAGCATGAAATAGAAAGGGAAACACAGCCCTTCTGATTAATTAAAACTGAACTTTGTCTCCATTCAGGCAATTGGATACCACAATCAGGCAATTGTTATATTCTACTATTTTCCCTTTTTTCTTTCAGTGGTGTATTTGGACTCTTCCTTAGCTTTTGTTGGATGGAATACACTGGACAAAAGCGACATATTCTCTAGGATTAACTTGTTAACCCTAACCCTAACCCCATCTCTAACCACAAATGAAACTTAGACCTTTGACCTAAACTCTTTAAAATCCCACAAACTAAAGATCACAGCTTGAGGAACACATACTAGAGGAAGAAAACCAATTAGGGGAGGTTGTAGTTTGTTTGTTTCGAGGATCAGTGCATACGCTATATAGTGGTGGGATTACGATTGCATTGCCCAGAGGGATTTGATGGGTTGTGGTGGGTATCCAAATCCAGCTCAGATTCATTGCTGAGAGGAACAAGAAGCCGGTCTGAACAACAAAAGACCAATGCCCAAGTGAGTTACAATAGGAGAATGGAGACAGAGAGGTTAAAGCAGAGAGAAACCTGTAGCTGTAATTGAACAGGATTTTAAACAACACCTTGTCTAGAGAGAAAGGTGATGGTGGTAGGGTTAATGGTTGTGCTCCGTGCAGGGGTGGTAATGCAGAGAGCTCTTTGCCTATTCATTCATCATTTGGGCTGTAAATACCCTCAACAACATTCACCAACGGAATTAAAGGTGTGCTGGGCTGTGGCTTAATTTCTTTAACATATTTTAACATGGAGCATATCTATGTTTTTTGTGTGCATTATGTGTTCATGTGCATATTGTCTGCATCCCAGATTAAGGAAAGCAATTGACCATTCACTAAGCTCCCCCAGCCTTAATTACTTTTGCCACGCCTGTCAAGCAATGAGACTTTGATTTCATATAAAGGTGGACAAATGTAGGCTTCTCATTGCTAACCGATTTTGCTAAAATGACATCAGCAACTGGCAGATTTCTCAGCTGTAGCTAGCCATGCTAATTAAGCTAATGTTAGCTCCACGAGTTGGTTTAAAACAGTGTCTTCCTGTGGGCTGACTCATATTAAAATAACAACTCTGTAACAAGGTTCTGTAATATGAGCTTGACAGCTACATACACGATATTGCGCTAAAACACTGATTTACAGCTGTATGTGCAGGGCATTTAAAGGAAGGAACAGCTTTGCTCTTGTATTGTGTGACAGATGTAGAACTAGTAAGTTATGGTATTATATGTATGAGAAAAGAAAAACGTACAGTATCTGACTCTTTTTAACATCTAACATAACATTTATACAGAGTTTAACAAAGTGGATGTGCAGGTTGTGAGTGGGACATTTTTTCATGTAACTTATAATGCCACAAACTAGTTAGATAATTAGGTGTACTCATTTTTTGCCCTTGTGTATTTGGTTTTGAAAGGGATAAAAAAAAAAAACCACCACCCTCCAAACATGTTAGATGCCAAGTATCTTCAGCCCTGTGCACACTGCCTTTAAAATTGAAGAAATCCAAAGCTTGACAAACCTGCTAAGGCTAGTTATGATTGCTTAGCTATGATTGGACAATCAGGAGGAGTGGTTTAGGGAACGTCAATTGGCTCATGTCAAGCTTTACATAAGCAACAAAGACTTTTCCTAGTCCCAAGTAAAAAATGCCCCAATAAGTCTCCTTTTCGTGTCTGATGACCCACCAGGCAACAGAGATTAAAGCTAACCTATCACTACATTTCAACCTTCCCACTGACTGACTGTGCTGAAGACTGACAGACACCTGGCAACTCCATTTCCCAGATGCCAAAGGGTCAACAACCATCACTGTCTGTGCCACAGCTTTTAAGGGCAAGCTTGCTTCCATTAACTAGGTCTGGTGCTTAATAAAGGACATCAAATTAATTAGTGTCAAATCAGTCAGTGGAAATGGAGCACAAGTTTCTGTGTCTATTGTCACTGATGGAAAAAAAAGGGTGATGGGCTATTTTAAGCAGCGTTATGAGACTTTGTGCCGTGTGAAAAAAAACACATGTGGCTCTTGTGGTTAGATCGAGAACTGTGAAGATAACAAAAATACAGACACCTTTGATGTCTTAGTAATTTCTCTGTAAATACTAAATCATGCTGCAGTGCCAGGGCTTGCGGCAGATTTTGTATGTGCATTGTTGTAACAGCGTGTTTGTGTGCTGCTGTCTCTCATTTCAGATACCTCTGTTAGTACACATCCATGTAGCACACTGTGTGCTTGAACAGGGTAGTGTTGCATCAAATCAAACAATGCCATTGTGCACTTAACGATGATCACCACATTTGACCACTTCTTCTTTTTTTGCTTCTTCTTTTAAACCCACTGGTGGCTTGTTTGCTCACCTCACTTCAATACATTTCATTAAAAAATGAACATGCTTTTATCTTTACTTAGTTCTACTATAGCAAACGCAACAGCGGCACCATCCTCTGCCATTTTCAAATTTGACCATCCACTACAACGTAGCCAAGATGGCGACCGTTGAGGGTGAGAAGTGTCCAGTGTGCCACACTCAACATTCTGACTGTTTACCATCCAGGTACTCATAGTGCACTGCCATACTTGTCAGTGTAAGTATGGAAGAGCGCAAAATCTTTTTTCTGAAATGTCAGACTGCTTTTACACTTTTTTAAAAAACTCCACAGAAAAAAACACATCTTTAACTGTGAACACAGAACTACTATTCATTTTGACTTTGACACAATATTCTCCACCCTCTGCCCCCGTCCAGATCTGAGCTACTCCAGCCGGTCTGACGCCTCTGTCTTGTCTCCTCTGTGTGTGTGTGTGTGTGTGTGTGTGTGTGTGTGTGTGTGTGTGTGTGTGTGTGTGCGCGTGTCTGATGGAGAATGGATGAAATAAAAGACATTATTGCATCTGATTGGGAATCTGATTATAAGTGGAGGCTTCGAGGCACATAATTTATGAGTGACAGTTATCAGTTTAATGTCTACGTTTAGACTGTGTGTGTGTGTGTGTGTGTGTGTGTGTGTGTGTGTGTGAGTGTGTGAGAGAGAGAGAGAGAGAGAGAGAGAGAGAGAGAGAGAGATTGTGTGTGTGTGTATGTGTCTTTATACTGACTAGCTGGGAGGGAAGGAGAAGAGGAATGATGGGGATGAAAACAAGATAGGAGGCCACATTAAAGAGGGACTCACCCAAAAGAGGAGAGCAGGGAATCACCAAGAGAGAAATCAGGAAAGGCAGCGTTAAAGGGCAAAATGTGGATCGTACAATGAAGGTTGGAGGACAGAGACAAAGGTTGGGCCAGACAGACATACATCTGGTCACACGCATGTTCCACGCATGTGTGTAACGAATAAATGCTTATCCACAAACTGTTGTGGACAGGATTGGTGTTGTGACATACTGAGAATTAATCTTACACAGTCAACACATTACTGGGAAATAATGGGTTCCCCGGAGTTGCAAAGCCCCATGTTGAGAATCTGCTCCTCTTCTCCATGGTAACCCCTGTTAGCCTTTAATAAGCTCATTTACATAAACAATCTCCAAGGATTCTTTTCACGTCTTTTGTTTTTTAATACCCACCAAATAAGCAGTGGCACTCCACCTAGCAAAACCCCTTCCCCCTTCACATATCTGTCACCGCTTATTGTAAACACATTGGACACATGCACGCAGACACGTGTGCATGCAAACATACACACACTCTGCACTGGGAGCAGCTGTCACAGCTGCGATGCTACTGGCAACAGGATGATGCACATCATAATTATTTTGAATTGCTCAGCCAATAAGGAAGCAGCCTCAGTGGAATACACCAATAGCACACACACGGCAGATGCCCCCACTTCCGCATTTTAACACTTCAATAGCTCTGCAAATAGATTGATGAATAAACTAATCAAAAGTTACTTTAATATTACATTTCACTAGAACTGCATAGCCCCCGGGGGGTGATATACTTTCAGTAATACTGCACTGGGGCGGCTGTGGCTCAGGAGGTAGAGCGGGTTGGCTGTTAATCGGAAGGTCGGCGGTTCGATCCCTGGCTCCCCCTTGGGCAAGATACTGAACCCCGAATTACCCCTGGCGGCTATTCCGCCAGTGTATGAATGAGTGTGAATGTTAGTTTCCGTTTGAGCACTTAGGCTCAGTGTATGAATGTGTGTGACTGGTGAATGCAGATGTAGTGTAAAAGCGCTTTGAGTGGTCGAAAAGACTAGAAAGGCGCTATACAAGTACGGAGCATTTACATTTACAAATCAGGTGTACAGCTAAACAGAGTAGCAGCACCCTTTGCTTTTGTTATAATCCACGTTGGGTTGAGAGTGTGAACACTGATGAGGGAGAGCGCCTCGAGGTTTACAGCAGGTGGGATGATTAGGTTTTATGAAGCTGTAAACAGATTGAGCTCTGTTACTGGGGGCTTGATATCAAATGCAGACATGTACTGTGCACACAACTCACACAGCGACACATACATTTATTACTTTGGAAGCAGGGAACGCCAGAACAGAAGAAAAAAGCATCTGTGTAATCAAACAAACCCCTCCAATTTTTGTTTTCATTCCCAGTGAGGGTGAAAAAAAAGCAATTTGGCGAAAGACGTCAGTGATTCGGTGCTGATATGACAGACAGTTGGTTAATTAAATTGTCACCAGACAGTAATTTCTTCAAACACAGCTCTGCTTGGGTAGATTGTGCATGTGTTTCCAAGTTGTTGGAAGAAAACCATCACACTACATGGGGTGCCATGTAAACTGTTTTGCATTGTCACTTACTTATAAAAATGTACATATATAATGCATTTGGATTCTCAGCATGATGCCTAAGATTTTATTGTTGGAGCACTGATTTGGACAAAAGGCCTATAGCATTGCAGCCTATTGGTTCTCTCTTTCATAACTTGAAAACCTGAAATTGTCTCACTTATGAACATAGATGTATATAAATAGATTGTTGCTGTTTCTTACTTCCAGTCTGATTTTGTTACTTTCAAGTGTTGTTTGTGTTTATTATAAAACTGCAAGGACAAATCCCTGCCTTTTTTGAAAAGGGTTTCAGATTGGTACTCTGATTTAGAATACATCCCTTTATCCCTGTCATTTTATTCAAGGTAACGGTGCATTTCATTTGGTCGCCTGTCAGTGGTGTCATTTCTCCTTAACCCCCTCTAGTTGCAATAACTTCTCGGAAAACACGGGATACATCAGAGAGTGAGGAAGGAAGTTCTATGCTCTTTATTGTTATTGTTCTGATGTGAGAGAGCCCAGTGGCAGAAATGACATACTGTGTGTTTGAATAAAAAGTCTGACACTTTGGGAATAAACCTATTTGCTGTCTTGCCGAGACTTAAGTGAGAAGATTAGATACCACTCCTGTATCTGTACGGTAGCAGCTAATCAGTTTAGCTTAGCAAAAAGACTGGAAATAAGTGGGAACAGCTAGCCTGGCTCTGTCCAAAGGCAACAAAATATGTCTACCAGACTGGTAGCTCAGCAACACATAGTATCATGTTTGTGTAATCCCTACAAAAACCCAAGTGCAAAAATGGCAGTTCACCACTGTAAATGTTATGTGCCAATAAAATGATTTTTGCAACGTTAGGACAGAGAGATGATAGCTGTTTACCTAGGTAGTCTTTGTGCTAAGATAAGGAAGCGAGCTGCTAGTTGTAGCTTCACATTTAGCATACAAACATGAAAGTGGCATGAATCTTCTCATCTGACTCTCAGTAAGAAAGCCATTTCCTGAAAATGTTAATAACTTGCGTATAACTCAAAGGAACTTTATTTAGGAAGAGAAGGGAAGAGAAATGAAATGCATCCAAAAAGGGATGGGAGTTTGAGGCTATAAAGGGGGTGACGGGGGGTTAATTAAAAAAGTAGAACAGAATAGCAGAAGAGAAAGCCATGAGGCGGATAAAAGAATGATGAGAATGGAGGAGTTAGACCTGTAAAGAGAGCGTGCAAATCAAGCAGAGGAGGACCGAGTGGCTGAGGTGGAAGTTGGGGTTTGCTTGCTAATTAGTGCCCCCACATAGCTTTTCAGTGGTCG
>NC_060151.1:15668724-15674088 GCF_021292245.1 Micropterus dolomieu
TGAGAGTGTGAACACTGATGAGGGAGAGCGCCTCGAGGTTTACAGCAGGTGGGATGATTAGGTTTTATGAAGCTGTAAACAGATTGAGCTCTGTTACTGGGGGCTTGATATCAAATGCAGACATGTACTGTGCACACAACTCACACAGCGACACATACATTTATTACTTTGGAAGCAGGGAACGCCAGAACAGAAGAAAAAAGCATCTGTGTAATCAAACAAACCCCTCCAATTTTTGTTTTCATTCCCAGTGAGGGTGAAAAAAAAGCAATTTGGCGAAAGACGTCAGTGATTCGGTGCTGATATGACAGACAGTTGGTTAATTAAATTGTCACCAGACAGTAATTTCTTCAAACACAGCTCTGCTTGGGTAGATTGTGCATGTGTTTCCAAGTTGTTGGAAGAAAACCATCACACTACATGGGGTGCCATGTAAACTGTTTTGCATTGTCACTTACTTATAAAAATGTACATATATAATGCATTTGGATTCTCAGCATGATGCCTAAGATTTTATTGTTGGAGCACTGATTTGGACAAAAGGCCTATAGCATTGCAGCCTATTGGTTCTCTCTTTCATAACTTGAAAACCTGAAATTGTCTCACTTATGAACATAGATGTATATAAATAGATTGTTGCTGTTTCTTACTTCCAGTCTGATTTTGTTACTTTCAAGTGTTGTTTGTGTTTATTATAAAACTGCAAGGACAAATCCCTGCCTTTTTTGAAAAGGGTTTCAGATTGGTACTCTGATTTAGAATACATCCCTTTATCCCTGTCATTTTATTCAAGGTAACGGTGCATTTCATTTGGTCGCCTGTCAGTGGTGTCATTTCTCCTTAACCCCCTCTAGTTGCAATAACTTCTCGGAAAACACGGGATACATCAGAGAGTGAGGAAGGAAGTTCTATGCTCTTTATTGTTATTGTTCTGATGTGAGAGAGCCCAGTGGCAGAAATGACATACTGTGTGTTTGAATAAAAAGTCTGACACTTTGGGAATAAACCTATTTGCTGTCTTGCCGAGACTTAAGTGAGAAGATTAGATACCACTCCTGTATCTGTACGGTAGCAGCTAATCAGTTTAGCTTAGCAAAAAGACTGGAAATAAGTGGGAACAGCTAGCCTGGCTCTGTCCAAAGGCAACAAAATATGTCTACCAGACTGGTAGCTCAGCAACACATAGTATCATGTTTGTGTAATCCCTACAAAAACCCAAGTGCAAAAATGGCAGTTCACCACTGTAAATGTTATGTGCCAATAAAATGATTTTTGCAACGTTAGGACAGAGAGATGATAGCTGTTTACCTAGGTAGTCTTTGTGCTAAGATAAGGAAGCGAGCTGCTAGTTGTAGCTTCACATTTAGCATACAAACATGAAAGTGGCATGAATCTTCTCATCTGACTCTCAGTAAGAAAGCCATTTCCTGAAAATGTTAATAACTTGCGTATAACTCAAAGGAACTTTATTTAGGAAGAGAAGGGAAGAGAAATGAAATGCATCCAAAAAGGGATGGGAGTTTGAGGCTATAAAGGGGGTGACGGGGGGTTAATTAAAAAAGTAGAACAGAATAGCAGAAGAGAAAGCCATGAGGCGGATAAAAGAATGATGAGAATGGAGGAGTTAGACCTGTAAAGAGAGCGTGCAAATCAAGCAGAGGAGGACCGAGTGGCTGAGGTGGAAGTTGGGGTTTGCTTGCTAATTAGTGCCCCCACATAGCTTTTCAGTGGTCGGTTTTAATTAGTCTTGTGGCGCATGGCGGGAATGGCAAAGTGACCCCTACCCCACCTAAACAAACCCGTCTTTACAAAGGCACGCTTACACTGTCCCCCCAAGAAATTCAGCTGCCTCGCCGCTCACCCACCTCCAGCTAGGATGTTTACTGTAAATATGTACCTGCTAACTGGATTAGTCATAATGTTATTCCTCATTGTCAGAGTTGCTTTTATTTACGTGTGTCAGACATACGCAACAGCATTTTGATGCAATGTCGTTTGTGATGCAAATTAGGCACACTCAGAGCTATCCTGGCCTCGCAACATTCATGTGGGAAAACAAACACTGGGGGGAGGTCCACAAATGAGGGTAGTCATACTACCCTTCTGTAAAGTAGCATATGACCCTGCCTGCTCCTTAAAGGTCACGCAGGCCTGCTGAAGAAGCCCGGTGAACGCACTCACTATAGGGAGAGGAGAAGAGTGAGGGGCTGAAGAGTGGCTGCTATGTGTGTTACAGCAATGTATCGCTGAGAGAAAGACATGTTGTCGCTGCAGTCTGTTCAGCCAAACGTGGTGATGTACCCCAGCAGCTGTGAAACACACAGAGCTGTCCCAGTCAATAACCCAGTGTGTTTGTCATTATGACCGGTTGGATGTGTGTTTGTGGAGGGGAGTGTGTTTGTGTTTGTGTGTGTCTTCCTTCCTTGTCTTCTCCTCTATACTCATGAGTCCCCATGACAACTGAGCCACCGTCCAGCATCTTGTAGTTTTAAGTAGAGGCACAGAAGTGAAACTTTTAGCACCGGGAGAGAATGATATGATAGGCTAGCCTTTGTTTGTCCAAATTACGCTTTTAAAAAGAAGTCTCACTGCACAGAGCCGGTCTTTGTCCCCAACCATATCAACATCAATTCAGTCTCTACACTCAGTACTCCGCTGTCATTATTTACTTCAAAGATGGGAAATCATGCTTGACATAATAGTTGGCTGGCATTTGTAATTCATTTTCAGTTCTTAGTGTTCTCGTGGGATATATAATGCAGACTGTGTCTGTCCACATCATAGACAGGTGCCCACCCAAGCATGACATGATAAATTTCAAGAGTCATAACACACCGGGATGTCCTTCTCATGTGTCTGAAGCGTCCGTCCTCACCACAGGACAAGCCCAGAGACAGTAATCATTGATGGCAGCTGAATCACTTCCTGTATGTGGGCTCTGGTGACATTAAGTCTTTACAAGTGTGAATGAAAGCAAGCTAATCTTTAGAATAAACTGCTAAATAGTGAAAAGCACCTGGTCCAAAAACAAAACTGATTTGACAAAGGCAATAAAATCATCTCTTTTTGTTCCTTTTTAGGGGGCAAAGTGTAAAATATTCAGCTGCTTTTGGGGAAAAGAAACAGACTCTGATGCCTTTTCATAAATAAATAGGCTAAACATCATGGCATCAATAAAAAAAAAGTCAATACATTCAAAAGACAATACATAATATCAGCAATAATCTCTCCAGAAATTACTCTATGTTTTTGTGTCACATTTCATGGTAGCTCCATTGTACCTGCCTTGTGCGCTGTGTTTGGGGTGGACACCTCTTCATGTGGCCCTATATACATTTGCCACAAGTGCCTGTCTGAGTTAACCAAAGTCCTTCTTAATTCTGCTGTTTACAAAAGCTAAATTAATGTTTTTAAGATAGGGGTTCAAACTATAAGCCCTCATAAATTATATATAGACAGATTGGCAGGCAC
Organism: Micropterus dolomieu; assembly: GCF_021292245.1. NCBI lineage: Eukaryota > Metazoa > Chordata > Actinopteri > Centrarchiformes > Centrarchidae > Micropterus > Micropterus dolomieu. The sequence goes on from NC_060151.1 coordinate 15,672,196, forward strand.
ATTTTTTGACAAATCAAAGTATGTGAGTGATTTTTTTTGTATGTGATGCCAGCAGTGCAAATACATTTAGTCTGTTGGTGTTTTTTCAAAACGTCTCTAAACAAATTCTGCAGTAAGATGTGTAATTTTTATTTATTTGCAAATATATTTCTATCTCTGAGTCACAACAGACGATTGATACTTGAACAAATCCATCTAATCCCACCGACTAATTCATTGATAGCTGAGTCAAGAGTCAAGTCAAGAGGTGAATTAGTTTCCGTCTGCCTCTGAAGTAAGACGTCACTGCCAGCGCACCTCCGTTTCAAACATCATAATTATCTAAAAACACCTTCCAAGAGGATGAAAAGATGATGTTTACCTCATGTTCTATTACCAAATAAAATGTTTTTCTTTCCATTTCGCTTGGACAGGACGTGAACTCAAGAGTCATCTATTTTTAAATCACCGGGCATGTTTCCATAGCAATTTCAAGGATGTTGCCAAGCAACAGCATCGGATACAATGAAGACGTGAATGAAAGTGGACTAATCGCGCGCGCATTTCCTGGCAGCTACCGGCTTAAAGGTGAATGGGCTCAGACGCGCCGGCTCGGCATCGCCTTCCTTCGCAGACTATAACACAGCCGTTTTTACTGTGTAGGCCCATGCTTGAACAATGAGATCTAACAGCTGGAAGACAGCTTGAGATGAGCGTTTGGCGGGACACCGGCCGCTTGTTCCTCGTTAATCAGCTACTTCAGCAGATCAGCGGTTTTAAAATCAGTAGGTATGCGTATCAATGCTTTCTCCATCCTAGCCTACTTGTAACCTCTAAAAGTTGTTCCACCTCTATGATAATTTTCTTGTTGTGCCACCCTCTTTCGATTGAGACATTTGGCGCGCGTAAAGGTATTGAGTCCTTTTGTGCGCTCTAGTGTCCGTGCGCACTGAGCAACAAAAGACTCCTCGGAAAAAACAAGAAAGATTTCAAACTATTTGTTGTATGAAAAGAACACCGGACCGTGCAGTCCATGTTTCATTTGCTTGCACATGTTAACGGCGGCCATGCGTTGGAGCAGGCTTACCTTCAATACAGCAGATTCTCCATAGCCCGGAGTGGGTGAGGTCGCCCTTTTTGGTTTTGGGCTGCGATTGCGTCTCGTCTGTGGTGGCATTGGTGGTGTTGCAGATGTACGCCCGCGAATAGAGCCAGTAGTCCGTGCCGATGGCAATAGTCATTAGGCTGAAGGCAGCGAAAGCCCCCACGGTGGCCAGCAGCGTTTGAACCCCGCGGTCACACCAAGCCATGGCGTTTCATACTAGTCCACACTCTCACCGGTCCAACATGCACTCACCGGCGCGCGTCAGGGCGCGGATCCTTTGGTCATACTTATGTGCGTCCACAGTCTTTCTGCTGCTCCTCTGCTAAAAGTGTAGCCCAGAGAAAGAGGAAGAAGAAGTGGGAATATTGTCTCAAACGTTCACCTGCTGCTCAAACCCAACTGGTGGCTGCTGTGAATATGAGAGGACACCAGTTGTGCCCACTCCAGAGGCTCCACACAGACTCGGAGCTCGCAAAACAACAGGACAGCAGCATCGTGGAGCAAATCTGAGTACTTCAAACCTTCTCACCAGTTCATGCTTCTGGTTCCCACCCGTTATCTTTGTCTCAAACACTTTTCTCTGTCCCAACACAGACTGCGCCCCTGTTAAAACCCATTGCAAAAGAGGACTACGTCAATGGCTCTTAAGTGAGACCACACCCTCGCCAAATCTAACCAATGAAAGAGATGTGCTGTTGAATAAAGAAAGAAAAAAAACTGTGTATGACATTACAATTTCCATTCGGGTCACATGCATTTAAAACATGTGGAATATTTGGGGGGGGGGGGGGGGGGGGGGGGGAAGTTTG
>NC_060151.1:15674108-15688768 GCF_021292245.1 Micropterus dolomieu
GGGGGGGTTAATTAGACAAACAAACTCTTTCTCTCATTTGAGATATTTGGACACTCCCCACTGAATTCAGAAGCTCTGAATATTACCAAACTCAGTCAGCTGTGAAGATGGGGGGCAGGTGGGAAATAATAAGAGCTTTGACACAAATGGTCATTCTCTGTGGTGCACTAATGCCACACAGCCAATCCCTCACAGAAGAGAGCATTAAAAAAGCAATAAGATGTTTGGTGAGTGTCACAGGAGCCCGGGATCCTGATAGATAGATAAATAGATAGATAGATAGAGATGTACAAATACAGACACGTGTTGCTCAGCAGTTCTAAGTCAGTGTGTGTTTCAGGAGATTCATAAAAATAATGCGAATAACAAAATCTCCATCTCTCAGACACACTCACATGAACCCTCCCTCTACTTCTGATTTTGATCATGGAGCTGACAAATTGGTTTATTAAACATGCAAAAAAAAAGCACAAAAAGACAGCACTCATGCCCATGTGAACACCAAATTAAAGACATACATCTCTGAGCCAGATGGGAGGTTGTCAAACCAGCGGGGATGGCTTCGACTGGCAAAGTGCCTCAGGCTTGATAAAAAAAACAAAAACAACTCTTGATGTTACTGCTAGCCTTGTTTCTGTAGAAATCTGGTCAGCTAACTGGCTAATTTCACCCAATTTTGGCAATTTGTGTAAAACTAACAATTCACAGATAAAAGCTTTCAATAAACCGAACCACCTGAGATAACTTGTACAACATTCAGACGGCCTTGCTTCAACTCAGTGAAACTGTCTACAACTGTCATTGTTCTTATAAGGCTAAAACACGAAATGCCCTCAGGACAGGACAAAATAAAAAGGTAATGGACGCAGGGTTTTATGTGCCTTAATGTTATTTAATAATAATACAATGTCATATTATCAGAATCAGAAATACTTTATTGATCCCCGAGGGGAAATTCTGTAAAGGGAGGGGGAAGGGGATATTTGTTCTCTGCATTTAACCTATCCTATTTAGGAGCAGTGGGCTGCCATCGCATGGTGCACGGGGAGCAGTTCAGGGCCTTGCTCAGGGGGCACCTTCGGCATGGGTCATGCTAGACTCAATCTGGCAACCCACCGGTTTCCAAGCCAAGTCTTAACAGACTGCCCCCCCGAATATTATATGGACTACATGGCAAGTAGTCTGAGCAGGAAGAAAGAGAGGTATGAGATTAGGACAATTCTTTTTTAGAGCCAAGTTCCCACATGCTGCCAGATGAATTAATGAATACAATTAGGGTGTCAATTTTAATCTGTAAGGTACTTCAAATCTTTAAAGATCCCCTCCAGACGTATTTGAAGATGAAAATACTCCTAACATGCTTGGAATGATAGTGTCTAATACGGGTTTTCCATAAAACAATTATGTGTCCTGCCTGATTGTAAGTAAACACTCAGTGTAAAGTATGTGCACAAGTATATGTGGAAAGTTTCACATTTCCACACTCACACATGTGTAGGTTACATACTGGACCACGACTGGCTCCCAAACTAGTTGTGATGTCCCAAAGCAAAGCTCGTACTTCTTCTTGCTAAATTCAGACTTAAGGTGCGCAGAGAACTGTCAGCAGATGAATGTGAAAAACAGCCTCCTAGTGTCAAACTGTGCACATGCATCATTCTGCACAGTGAAACATCTAAGCAAAGTTAATTTTTTTTATGCTATTAGAATCTACATATGTTATCGATTATGTAAAGCAATGGTTGATACTTTTTTTTCTTAATTTATAATTTGCTTATTTCTGTATATGCCCCTCAGATGCGTTTTTATGTAACTACATTTACTGCAAGCTACTGTACTTAGGTACAATTTTGAAGTACTTTACTTGAATATTTCCACTTTATGCTATACTTATGCCCCACTACAATTTGGATGCCAATATTGTACTTTCTACTCCACCACAGGTATTTGACATCATTAGTTGCTAGTTACTTTGCAGATTCAGGTTGTTAATACAAAATATAAATCAAGTAGTGGTTTATGCCGAATCATTATGGATTAAACTACAGCCACCAGTTTATAAAGTAGTTGAAATTAGCCCCACCTTTCCCAGCTGCAACATTAATAATCATGCACCCCCCCCATATCTGCCACATTGTTCTTTCTCTACACATTGTTCTATTATTCTTTCATAACTTGCATCTGTTTATTCCATTTTTATTTATTTTTACAATATTACAGGTTAGTAGTGAAATTGAGTTTGTAACTCCCTCCTTTCTCCCTTGTAACACCATTATCACCACATTCTGCACAATGAGTACTTTCACTTTTGCTACCTTAAGTATATTTTGATGTCAATACTCCTGTACTTTAACATTTAATACAGGGTTTCTGCCTGCTTTGTGTGTCCATTAAAAGGTTGTGGCATTTTTACTTCCGCAGCCCTGATGGTGGCGCCAACTCGCTGCAATACTGGAGGAAAAGGAAATGCTGGTAAAAGTACGACTACCATGTATGCGAGTAAAAAACACAAGGACAGGACCGTGACGTGACGGCGTGGGCGCCCACGTGTGTAGGGCGCATGCGTAGTGCTCGACCGTGCCTTTTCTGGTCGCTTTCGCAGTCTCTCAATGCACATGTGCAAAACAAAACAGTGACGACGGTGTTGGCTCCTTGTTCGTTTCCTGGGCAACATCTGAACAAAGGCCTGCCCCTTTTCATGAGGATTTCTCTACCGCCATCGTTACTTTACGTGTAATCACGATTACTAAATCGGATTACGATACTTTTATTATATTTCAAGACGTCGGTAACAGTAGAGATAGCGTCCGAAATGGATGTGGATCAGCATGAGACCTACGGTGAGACTAAATCGGCCATGCATACTTGGCGATATCGCCACCATTTCACGTACAAGGCAGATCAAGGAAAAAATATCATCGTCCAGTGTAATCTATGTCTGCCGAGGGTCAATCTGCTGTCCACGTCGAAAACCTCAACATCAAACCTAAAGAAGCATTTAGATGTAAGTTACAGAAAGTCGTTTCCCTGGCATTATTTCCTGTACCCGTCAGCTTAATGTTTGAAAGAGTCATGAATGAATAGCTGTCCTGCTGATGAATAACGTTACATTGTAGCTGCATGGTACTCGTGGCGCTGGAGGCTCTTTTACGTTCAACGTCGCTGGGAAAAAAAGCCCCAATCATTTTACTTTGCACAAGTGTTTTTTTTGTGTTTTTTTTTGTCATTGCAGTTGAAGTTGGCAAACTTGTGAAAACTCAGAACACACAAACGGCACACCTCCAGCAACTAACATGAAACTTTGTCGGATGTTCTGCCTTTCAGAGAACACACCTGGGCTGTGAGGCCAGGCCTGATGCCAAGAGGGGACGGAAGAGAGAAGAGCACAATGGAGAGGAAAGCAGGCACTGCCAGCTCAAGAAACTCAAGGCAGAAATCATCTCCAAATGCTTGACCCAGGCAAAGATCGATGAGCTAGTTTTTAACTTCATCGTGGAAGACTGCCAGTCGTTTTATGTGCTAGAGCAACCCGGCTTCAGGAGGCTGATTGCAGGCTTAACTGAAGGGCTTAAGTCCATGGACAGGGTGACCTTGTTTACAAAGGTGGACCAGGGTTTCTCCAGGATGCGGGAGGAGCTGATGGCGAAACTCGCCAACATCCAGTACGTGTGCACCACAGCCGACATTTGGACAGCCAACAACAGAAGCTTCTTCGGGATGACCTGTCACTGGATCGATCCAGGCTCTCTGGAGAGGAAATCCGCCGCTCTGGGGTTCGCGCGGCTGCAGGGCAGGATCACGTACGACACCATCGCCGGACGGATACATGACATCCATGTGGCGTACAATATTGAAAGCAAAGTTCAGACCACGGTCACCGATAATGGCAGCCCCTTTATGAGCGTGTTCAAAGAGTTTGCGGTGGACAGCACGGAGAGCGACGACGACATTGGGTTCTACGAGAACGTGAGCGCCGTCCTCGAGGGGGAGCCGGAGCAGGACATGCTGCTGTTTCTGCCCACTGTGCAGCGCTGTGCATCACACACCCTCGAGCTGATTGTCACTGAGGACTTTTGGCAGGCTGTGTCACAAGGGCCCATGTGCCAGCTACATTACAGCGTGATGGCCAAGGTGTATGCCATATGGAGCAAATGCCACCATCTCCAGGTCGGTATGGATGCTGCAGAGGAGATAGGGAAGATGGCACTTGTTGTCCCTGCTGTCATACGCTGGAATGTGGAGTACTGTGCTGTGCAGAAGATTGTCTCTCTCAGTGAGCGAGAGCTGACGGAGCTGTGCGCCCGCCTGGAGGTCCCGCGCATGCAGCCAGAGGAGATGGCCTTCCTGAAAGAATATGTGACCGTGTTCCACCCGCTCGCTTTTGCACTAGAACTTTTCCAAGCGGAGCAGAAATGCTACCTGGGTCTGGTCATCCCGACCGTACTCAGTCTGAAGAACAAGTTAAATGAGCAGAAAGACGCAGCGAATTACTTTGGCGACGTCGTCAACGCCATCGTGGTGGCAATTGACGTGCGGTTCCAGGAGCTGTTTGACAGCACAGAAGCAAAGATTGCGACGGCGACGACTCCACAGTTTCGCCTGTGGTGGATTGCGGCGTCTGAGAGGGAGGAGATGTGCGCCCTGCTGGCCACAGAGGCGTCCCAGGTGGAGCCCTGCAACGTGACGCTGCGTAATGCAACCGAGGCAAAGTCCAGTCGCAACTTGTCTACCATTGAATCTGAGGATGACTTCTTCAGCTACGGGCCAGTGAAGCCTGCCATTCAGATCCAGCAGCGGGGAGTGATGGAGGAGATCCGCAAGTATGTCGAAGGGACAGGGAAGAGCCTGGAGTGCCTGCAGGACTTCCCCAGAGTGAAGCAGCTTTTCCTAAAATACAACACCACCTTGCCGTCCACGGCTCCTGTCCAGCGTCTCTTCAGTCAGAAAGGCAACCTGGTCACCTCACAGAGAAACTTTCTGACTGACGACTACTTTGAACGCATTCAGCTCTTGAGATACAACAGCAACGTGTGCAATTTGGTGCCTGAGTGAATATACTGACAGTGACTCTCTCTCTCGCTCTCTCAGCCTTTTAATTGATTCAGAATCAAACCACATTGTGCTAACATCCTTACAGAAAACCGCTGAGTAAAATCAAATTTTAGAGATATCTGTTTTCTTATATTCCTCCCCTGCCTGTTTTGGTAGGCATTATATCTCCCGCTCCTGAATGGCCTAATGAAAATATCAAATTGACAATCATGGACAATGGCATTCAAGGACTGAATATACTGACAAAAGCATATTTCTATCTGTGCTATTGTTGTGATTTAAAGTAGCCACAGGGTTAAACTGAAGTGATTGTCTTTTATTTAAGGTAGTTTTTTTTTTTTCTACAGCTCTTCAATGACAATGCATCTCCCTGTCTGTATGTTTTATATCATATATAAAGAGACAAGGAAACAGCCAGTTTTTCTGTGTCTCGCCTTTTTTCATGAAAACCAGTTTGAAAGCAAATGTAATTGGATTAGCGACGGCGCGGGATAGGCTGCCTTATTTGCATGCAGCCCCGACTGCATCAACAGATACTGATTACTGTTTCAAAGTAGCCTGAGAATGTGTGTGTGTGTGTGTGTGTGTAAGGAGACGGTACACAAACGCCAATATTTCCAGTGCTGCCGAGTCCCCAGTGTTTTCCTCGCCATGTGCCCAGATGTCAGTTAAGAGCTTTCGTCTTGGCAGGCAGCCAACAGTAGACTGTCAGAGCATACAAATACACACGCACATAGTCTGTCTGGACCTGAGCTGTCGAAAATATGACTTTTCTGAAGATGCAAAACCCTTCCAGTGAGAGTGTGAAAACCCCAGGGATTTGCTTTTCTTTCATTTCAACATAGCATGTACGACTCCATTTGTATATATTCTCGTTATGTGTAAATGATCTTGCCTGCAACTGCCAGAAAGGCAGAGAAATTAAACTCCCATCAGTGGATTGCTGTGAAACTGATCCACCAAGATCTACTAAGACAGGGTCTTGGGATTCTATTCAACAACGCATAAGCTGATGAGGACAAACTGCTGCTTGGACAACTGATTCCAGGGAAAGAACAGAGTAAATGTGCGTAGCTAAAGTATTGCTGCAGAAAATGCAATTGTCACATTACAAAAGAATACAATTCAACACTTATTTGTGATTCTAGATGGAAATTGCACAGCGTTGAACAGGATGAGGCAGTAAAAAATAGAGTAAACAAGGAAATAGCGAACAGCAGGCTGGTGTCGGACAAAAAAAGCTGCAGCAACTACATTACACATGCTTTAATATACGTCACCAACTGCTGCATGACTAAATCACATTTGAAGTTTAAAAAGTACTTTTAGATCGTGGACACAAACAATTTGTAGCTTTTAAGATAATCTGGTTGAGTTTTCCGTATTACATTTAGAAAACTATAGCTCCGTATCTGTGAGAACATGTAATGAAAATGTTTAAATTAAGGTTTTTATATGGGCTTAGATTTTTTCACTACTTTCACACCGAGTGAATAAGGGTCAGGAAGTATTAAATGTTGTATATAAAATAACTTCTTTAAGTGACATTGTTTCAGCTGGAATGCAAAAATCTGACCTTGATCTGCTCTCACAAAGACGAGGTGTTTTGGAGATATAAATTACAAACACTGAAGCCAAAGAGTCTGAATGAGGACTTCCCCCTCAGTGTAATGTTATAATTTATAGGTGATTACCTCCTCTTTATTTTTTACAAGCCAGGTGGAGCAGAGATTTTCTAAAAGGTGTGCGTTCTTGTGTATCCCTGCTTTCCACTTCCTGTATGGTGGGATTAGGTACAGCTGCGTGGGGATAAGACCAGCAGGTGAAACAAGTCAATGGATGACAATATGTTGTCAGTTTATAAATGACAATCCCGCCACCCAGTTGGACTTCGGTACGTACCACTTTCTTGAGGAAAGTGTTTTTAAAGTTATAAAACAGTCGAATAAAACACACCCCAGGCCCCAGTTCAAAGTTTGATCCAAAGTGAAAGTTTTAATGATTTCTGAAAAACAAATGGTACAAAGTATTACTTCTGAAAACCCCGAGTAATACCCGTTACCACACATTAACAGACACATTTAGAACAGGATCATGTTAGGCACAAAGTGGGTGGAGGGTGTACAGTGTGTGTTAGACTAACAACTTCTGTCAGTACCTTTGATTGAGCCATCACCAAGCCCTTGTCTTAACAGGCCTCTTATGCTTCCTGCCTTGCAAAATATAGCCTTAGAATCTCTTATACAAAGCAGCATCACGGAGATAAATACTTAAGTTACTTTAACCGTCATCCATTTTGCTTCAACGGAGTCTTTGTCAGTTCAGTGATATAGTACACTAAGGAAGGAAGCATTAGAAGGTGCTCTAGACATGGCTGGGATAGTTTAATATTCTAATGCCCTTCTCTCACTTTGCTTGGGTAAGAAACTCCTCTGGAGTCTGGACAGCCCCAGTCACTGCAGAAGCAGCTTGGCAGAGCTGAAGTGTCCCAGGTTCTCACAGGACTTGATCCAGCGCTGGACATGAGCGGGAGCTGAGGAGGCCGAGCCACTTTGCAGCACGCAGCAATAGCAGGCAATGTCGGCCAGGGAGAACTCTGGCCCGGCCAGCCAGGGGTGGCGGCCCAGAGTGGAGTTGAGGGCCCGCAGGACGGTGGCCTGCTCCTTGGCGCTGCCCTCTGCCAGCTGGAAGAAAGCTATGTCCACCCAGCTGTCCACCAGCGTGGCGAGAGCAGGATCACTGGGGTAGGGAGCGAGCAGCTTGAAGAGGAAGCGCGCCACGTTGGCCTCGCCCTCGATGGGACACATGTTCTGGACGCTGAACTTCATCTGCAGTTTGGGGACTGTGGATTGTTCAAAATATAAACATGTCATATGGTAAACAAGCAATTACAACATCAAGATCGTGTCAATATGATATCATGTATACGAAGCTTGCAATGGATATAAAAAGCACTCCTAAAACACAATGACACAAATTTATATTTGACTTTATGTAATTAAAAAAACCTTAACATGATTTTTGGCATATTAAAAGGCTGCAAAGATTTATTCTTTATAATTAAATTACTGGCATATTACAAAAAAAAAAAAGAAGAAAAAAAAAGAAAGACATTCAGGTTTAATCACACTCATTAAAAGCCACCTACTCAAATGGCTTTGTGTGACTGCAGCTGTTATAATTTGTTGTAACAATTTTGGCAGGGCAATAGGTGTTGTAATTAGTTTTATAATCTCAGAAAAAGAAGCAAACCGCCTACACACTTTCACAAGAAATGACATCTAAATTAAACAGCATGGTTGTATCAGGACTGCCTGGCACCGGCAAATAAAAACTGGTATAGGTAGAGCACAGACATACTAAATTTTGCCTTCTGATTTGATTTAAAAAGCGCTCTGTGCATGCAACTGTTAGTACACATTAGTGCAAGAATGCATTTGTTGCACTCCCTAAACAAGTACACAAGGATAATATCCTCTCTTCCGCCTCACTTTGAGTCTTCTTACAATCCTCGTCTTCTGCCCATACCCCCCAACACACACTGCCTCTCTCACTGTTCCTTACCATTTTTCCATATGAGGGTGAATCCCAGCTGGAACATCTGGCGGGCATAGCTGTTTGCGTGTCGTGGGCCGAGGCAGGACAGGAGCTGTGACGGCACACTGTCAACCGAGGAGTGGACATGGACGGTGGAGAGCACCCGATAGCGCTGACACAGCAAGCTGTGGAGCACCAGCAGGGACAGGGGTGGCTTAGCCGGGTTGGCGTTTATGACGATGTCGCGGAGAGCACCGAGGTCCTTGTGGCATAAACAAGAGAAAAGGAGGTAAATAGGTGCAGCGTCCAAAATAAACATAGAATTACATTTGTCTACCATTACTAAGCTTAACAAATAGACTGTAATCAGTCCACACCCTCATATCTGCTTTAAGACAACTCCCGACATTAGCAGGTTCTGCATGTTTGCATAGTATTTATAACTTGTAATAACAGGGTGTTATCAGGAAAACATCTACAGATTGCTACTGCCACAGAGAAACTGCAGTGACCACTAGTAGATGGTTGATGTAGGATAAAATCTAGCCTCGCTAATAAATACAGTTTCCACTTGTGCTGATGCCTGGAGGCAGAGTGGCACTCTTCCCACCATATTTCTCACCTTGCCCAGTAGTGTGTCCAGCTCTGCGACACCTTTGAAATTTGTGGAGCTGGAGCATTGGGAGGAGAGGCTGCTGCTTACTGTCAGGTCAAGATCAGCATCTGGGGTGGTCACCGTCTTGGCCAGGCCCTCGACAGCTGCTTTCAGCTCATACAGTTTTCTCATGATTTCATCCTGCCGGGCCTCCAGTGCTTTGACCGCTGGGTCCACCTCGCCATTCTGGGGAGACAGAGAGGGATCGCTCAGTTTGGCTGAAACCACATTTAACTGTCCTTGCACAGAGACAGTACTGAGAACATATTTAACATATTAACAGTCTGCACACCCGCCACCCGGTTGGACTTCGGTACGTACCACTTTCTTGAGGAAAAGTGTTTTTAAAGTTATAAAACAGTCGATTAAAACACACCCCAGGCCCCAGTTCAAAGTTTGATCCAAAGTGAAAGTTTTAATGCTTTCCGAAAAACAAATGGTACAAAGTATTACTTCTGAAAACCCCGAGTAATACCCGTTACCACACATTAACAGACACATTTAGAACAGGATCATGTTAGGCACAAAGTGGGTGGAGGGTGTACAGTGTGTGTTAGACTAACAACTTCTGTCAGTACCTTTGATTGAGCCATCACCAAGCCCTTGTCTTAACAGGCCTCTTATGCTTCCTGCCTTGCAAAATATAGCCTTAGAATCTCTTATACAAAGCAGCATCACGGAGATAAATACTGAAGTTACTTTAACCGTCATCCATTTTGCTTCAGCGGACAGACTAAACCATCAGATTAGGTTATATACTGGCGATATGTTCCACAAAATCTACCCCAGTCGGAAGTCACCCCTATAAAATACACTGCAGTGATGGAGGAAGTATCCACATACTTCCATCAAAGTAGCAACATCACACTGCGTAAAAAAAAAATACTCCACTATTAGTAGTAACATTAATAAAATGTACACAAAGTATCAAAAGAAAATGTGTTCAACACAGAAAAATATCTTCTTTGAGAGTTGTACTATTAGTATTATATACTGCATTAATATTGCCAATGCATTAATGTGCAAGTATCATTTTACAGTTGCAGTTGGACAAGGTAAAGCACCACTGCACATCTACTACTCAAATAAAGTACAAGTACTTTTAAAACTGTATTTGAGTTCAGGGCTTGAGTAAATAGTTAACTGTTACATACCAGTACTGCGCAAATGGAGTAACATTAAGGGTCTCCCATGCACAGTCCCACCATCATGATTTATACTTTGATTTGCTATTAATAACGATTATTAACAGTTACTGCATCAAGTTGTGGTGGAGACAAAATAGCGTAACTTAAATGGTGTCGGCACTTTATATCGTTTAATAACCTTTAAATGTTGATGGCCGAGACGTGTAATTAGTAATTGTTGCATCAGCCAGAAGTAACGTTACTCATTGTCCTGACAAGCTAATAAGTTAGCCAGCTAGCTCGGCTAAAGACAGCTAATGCTAAAACACCGTGCGCGTGTATCAGTGCGTGAGAAACAAGACGACCTGCGGGCAACAACGAGAGCCAAATACAAGCCAACTAGTTGAAAAAATAAACTATGTCGAAATGAAATGGGTCAACAGTTACCTGAAGAGCGTGTTCAGAGGTGCAGCTGTTCCCTTGCTGCGCGTGGATATTTGGTAACTTGTACATGCAGGTTGGTAAATCAGTCTTTATGTGACCACCACAGACGGGCTTTACCTGGTACATGGGCATGGTGGAGGACAGTTAGCGGACTGTCAGAGACAAACAGTTAAAAACAAAAACAAAATCCCGCTACACAGGGGTCCTCTGGGGTGCAGCAGCAGCTAACAGCAGCTCCCGGCCACACAGGAAAGAGGCCGCAGTGACGTCACATCCGGTGAAAGTTAAAGACGACTTGAAGTAATAGATAAAAGATAGACAGAGAATAGATCTGCATGTTAGATTATTCAATTGTAGAGGAGATGAGTTTTTATTGTGTTGCTTTAATGTTCACACATTCACAATCGCATTACATGCCACCACACGTCTCTCTGCATGTACCACCTCAGATTGCACTAGAGGACGCAACAGCATCATTTCTCACGGCCCATCTTTGCAAACGCAATAAAGGAGGTCAGCTGTCGGCAGAGGACTGGCGGGATGAGTACTCAGATGAAATACTCTGTCACAAGTAAAAGTCCATCCATCGTCAACCGCTTATCCTGCATACAGGGTCGCGGCAAGTAAAAGTCATGCATTAAAAATCTTACGTAAGTAAAAGTACAACAATATAATAAAAACATAGCCTACTTAAAGTACCAAAAGTAAAAGCACTCATATGCAGAATTATTTCATCATAATTATTGATACATTAATGTGTAGGTTGCAGCTGCTAAAATTGGGACTTAACTTCACTTACTTTCATACTTTCAATAACTTTATTTAGTACCAGATGGCTTAAACCTTAATAATCTATTAGTTGATTATAATTCGCATGAATAATCTGAAGCTGCAAAGTAACTAAAGTAATCAAAAAACTGCAGTACTTGATTAACTGTACGCTACTTAGTTACATTCCACCACTGCACACTGGTGTGAACTTGTGAACTTAACCATAACTTTACAAAGACAGACCTGATTAACTGATGATGATGCAAACTAAGGTTTAGCTGACCATTTGAATGTTGTGAAATCTTTGTATTTGTTGTATTTGCAGATAGTGAATATTTGTTCTATGGTATGGTCCTTGCTAGTGATCAAAATGTTTGCTTTCATTACAAGTGACCACATGCAGTTCAATGTAAGATTTCTTGTCTTTGATACAAGAGAAAACATCTTGTGAGGTCTTTTACATCTCCTATCAGGGCAGCATACCTGCGGTGACATCAAGGAACAGGGCGTGGTCAGAAGTGCAAAGTTAGTGAAATCTTCAACCCACAGAGAGCAGTGCTGCTGCCGGTTTCTGTCATTCAGTGTGGATTTACATTTTGATGAAATTAGTTAATCCATTTAAAATGTTTGCAGTGAATCAAGCATGGATCCACGGTTCCCCACAACGTGCTGTAAAATGAGCTCTGCCCTGTGCAACAGTTTGACCAAAAATAAGGAATGTGAAATTCTAGTCTTTTTCGGTGCATTTAAAAAATACACAGTCAACTTCTCAAGCGCAGTTTTAGCAAGCTGTTTCTAACCTCATAGCCCTTTTATGAGCAGGTGCTTGGTAATAAAATTGTCAAATACATATATATGTGAAAAGAAATTCCTCCAAGCACAGCAACAACAATCAGGTGCTGGTAGATAGCAGGATGAGTCTATGAAAAGTCAAAAAACAAACTAAAGCACACTGATCTGACTTTACAAGAGCATTGTGCTGGCCACAGCACAATGCTCACACATCCACTCGCACATGCACACATGGGTACCCATGCAAGCTCAAACACAAGGTTTAAAAAAATGTCACAGTTACATACATACAGTACAGTATATATATATACATATATACATATATATATGTGTGTGTAAAGTCAAAAAGCAAACCGCACACTGATCTGACTTCACTACCTTTATTGTGAGCAATGCGTTTCGCACATTGCTTCTTCAGGCACTTACAGGTGTGCTATGTAGACCATCTATATATAGACAACATGGGTAGACAGACAATTAATGAATTCATTTTTGTTGTATTTCTTTCCTGAATGTGGATGGTTAAATGTTTTTGTGTCAGATGTGTTTGAACAATGTGCACGTTTGCCACAGCTATAGTTCCCATAAAGCTATAGTAAAAGCTAATTAGTTTGAGTGGGTTCTTTATACATGGACCTGACAACAAAATCTCTGCCTCTCCTGAAGCAAAAACGATGTCTAGACACTGCTAAATGGTTCAAATTTAGGTCACATTCTCATACTGTTTATTTATGATCTGTTTAACTTGTCTAGAGATAGTACAATATTCTGACACAAATGTTGTTCTGTTTTCAACAGGTTTAGGGGAAGGCTTCAATAATTCTTTCCTATATTTTCTATTGGTTTCTTCCACAGCCTGGTCAATAAGTGCTTGTCGGTTTCTTTTCGATAAATAAAATAATATATATAATATATATAAATAATTAGACTTCAAAATAAACTTAGTGAGTGTCATAAGCAATTCCCCTGGAAGTGTATCTTTTTGGGCTTCAAGATAAAAGTTCACAGTGTCAGCCACATATGAAGGCACTGTCTGATAAAGAATTCCTGCTGGCCACGATAGGTCTGCCAGGAGGATTTAATAAACTTTTACGTATCTTAGGCAATAAATAAAACACAGGAGTGAGAGGCTATTCAATTTTCAAAAAGTCATACTGTTTCTTAGTAATCTTTTAAAAGAGCATAAGGCTCCCATTAGAAATGGGAACATGGATTATGCCATTGCTAGACATTATAGAGAGAAAAACCATGGCAACATTAAATTTATTGGCATTGAAAGATTGAGTCCTAATCCAAGAGGGGGTAACTTGATTAACCAACTTTTGAGAAGGGAAGCTTTTTGGATTCATAAATTGATAACAATTGAACCTCATGGACTGAATGAGACACTAGATTTGAGCCCATTCCTGTGATGTTGATTATTATATGTCTATCTTTGAGGTGGGTTTTTCCTTCAGAGAAAGTTAAGATACTAAATGTCCTACCCTCCCTTTTAGGGATATCTGATAGAGGTAGGAACGTCAGGCTATTTTGCCTTAAGATACTTATGAGTTCCTGTAATGTTGTAATTCTTGTTACTTATGTATGTTTAATTTTTAATATATATATATATATATATATATATATATTATATATATATATATATATATATATTATATATTATATATTATATATTTTTTTGATGTTTGTTGATCTGTTTGGATAATTCTCACATTTAGTGCAGCGACAGGCTATTTTGCCTAAGATAGAGTTCCTGTTATGTTGGAATTCTTGTTACCAATGTATGTTTAAAATATTGTGATGTTTGTTGATCTGTTTGGATAATTATTACATTCTTGCCGTTTATATTATAAGACTTTGTATAAGATGTTGATTTTATAGATTGTATATACATGAGAAAGGTGTCATTGAAAAAATGGATTGTGCTGGTCACATGACCTGCACAGGGTCTACGTGGCACACCTGTAAGTTTTATTGTAATTTCACTGTGTGAGCCTGAAGAAGCAATGGGCGAAACGCATTGCTCACAATAAAGGTAGTAAAGTCAGATCAGTGTGTGGTAGTTTGTTTTTTGACTTTACACACACATATATATATATATATACTGTACTGTATGTATGTAACTGTGACGTTTTTTTAAACCTTGTGTTTGAGCTTGCATGGGTAGCCATGTGTGTATGTGCGAGTGTACAAGATCATTGTGCTGTGCAGCAGGAATATAAGTGAACTTTTCCATAGTCTACCGTGACAATTAGTCCACAGTGGAGTTTTGAACCGTATGA
>NC_060151.1:15688868-15827743 GCF_021292245.1 Micropterus dolomieu
TCCGGAACATAGATGTTGGTTGCACTAAAATGGAGCAGCACAGTGGGTGGGTTGCAGGGCTGCTGTCAGCCCTGACACTCAAACTGCTGGGCCAGCAGCATCCTCACCGACATGGACTTCACACCTGCTGTCACTAATGCTACATCATCAGCTGCTTATCAGCCAGGGGAAACCCCCACCACTGTCTCTCTGAATGGCTGATGAGGGATAGAGGATGGGTGGTTGGGTCTGAAGAGTCACAGTTATTGTCATGTTACGTTTACAGGAATGGTAATGCTTAAATAATACGATCAAAATGATTGTGTGTCTTTCCCAGTGAAACAGCATGGCATTTCTTCCCACTGCAGTGGTAAAGAGAACAGTAACTTCAAGAAGTTGCATTGTAAGAGCACGGTGCAGTTTATTTTTGTTGTCCTGCTTAAATGTACCTTTGTGGGTGGATTTAAAAGAAGAGCCAGTACAGTGTGTGCTGTGTTGCTGTCAAACACACTTATGTCATGCCTGTAAGAAGGCTGTTGGGTGCCTTCTTTAATTCTCTTCTGAATAAATTTTGAAGCGCAGCTTATAATGAATGAATCAGCATAGTTTCTATCTGTTTCTCTCATTTCAGGAGGAAGCACAGGGGACACGTCCGTGCCTCTCTACCTGTCCCTTTTGGTGTCACTGACGGCGCTTGTGTCCTTGGTGGTATTGCTAGTGAACTGCGTGACCTGCTGCAAGGAAAGGGAGATCAACTTCAAGGTGAGAGTCCTGGCGGGCAGGTAGCCAGACAGAAACAGCGCCACATGCTCCCATGAGGGCCACACCTAACAAATACAGAGTGGGCATGGGTTGAAATGGACGGCGTCTGCTTATATTTCAAAACAGAGCCTAAATTCACACTGTTGCATCGTGTTGCATTATCATGGTAAGCCTGTTTTTCCATCCACTCAATGTAGGAGTTTGAGGACCACTTTGACGATGAGATTGACTTCACTCCACCGGCAGAGGACACGCCTTCCATGCAGTCCCCAGCCGAGGTGTACACCCTCGCTGTGTCCCCTGTGGCCCTGCCTGGACCCCCACACCTCCAACCTCCTGCCCGCGTCGCGGGTCAGACAGATGCACACTCACTTATATAGCATTTCTAATTATTTGCGATTTATATTGCACTGAGGGCGGGGCTCAGTGCCTACACACACACACACACTAACACACACACACACACACACACACACACACACACACACACACACACAATACAGTGTATTCTGCAACACATGGAGGCTTTTCTGCAGAAGATCCGTAGGAAGAAATTATCAGTAGTCAACTATGGTAATAACTTATTTAATAGGGGACAATTCACAGTACATGTATTGTAACAATGCATTCATTGTGAAATGTCCCCATAAATAATTGGACATACATTTGAATATTTACAAATGCATATTTGGTTTGATACATCAAACACATACAAATGATACATTGGTAAAGTTTTAGAATGGCTGTATTTCCTTCTGTCTTTTAGTGTCTTTATTTTTTTTATTTATTTTTTAGAATCCTATAATCTAAATATACAGGTCTTTTTTAATCCTAAATGTGCTTTTTATAGTTCATGCTGCAATTTGGGACATCATCATTTAACAAGGACAACATGATTGACCTGATTGGGATCTTGACAAACTTGCACTACCTGATGTTACCTAAGTCAGTTTGGTCAAATCTCCTGTAAAACACATTTTCAGCACAATTGCGCTGTAGTTTCAGTTCGGTGATTTGAATAAATCAGAGGTTTGGATGGACTTTTTTCTTCTTTTTTTTTAACCCCCCCCCACAGTTATGAACAACAAACTCTCCATGTGAAACTTGTTAATTAATACAGTCTTAATTAACATTGCTTTGTGGTTGGTTTCACAGAGGGATCCGCAGGCTTCCAGGTAGCACGTCACAGTCTGAGTTACATCCAAGAAATTGGCAATGGCTGGTTTGGCCAGGTAAGATTGGTTGTCTTAAATGTGCCAGTTTTGCATTGTCCCAAAAAATAAAAACAGAAAATGTTAAATAAAGGTAATGTTTGGTAGAATAAGTTTATTCTATGCTGCCTTTAACTAGAGAGCTACATAATCTGTACCACAGGCTGGATTTATGCTCTGATCTGTTATAAGTTTTATACATATATTCTCTTCCCCTGTTTTTACTGCTTATTATGCGACTCATCTTAAGGTGGATAAGTAAATATACATGTTGTCAAAATAATCCTCAACCAACCTGTCCAGTGGATCACCCTTCCCTCATTTGTTTTTAACACTTTTCTCTGAAGTTGTTGGCACCTCTTGCCCTCCATTTAACATGTTGCATGTTTAAGCAGAAATGCTATATGGCCTGTTGTCCCCTCTGTATAATGTTTAATGAAAATGTCATCATGTATTAACAGGTCCTTCTGAGTGAAATCTACACAGATCCAGGTGGAGCCAGAGTAGTGGTAAAGGAGTTAAAAGCTAATGCAAGTGCTAAGGAGCAGAATGATTTCCTGCAGCAGGGCGATCCATACAGGTAAACACCCCCACCCAACACCCTTTAATTAAGACTGTTACTTTTCAGACACTTTTAATTAAAGGTGGACCCCAATTCAAATATTTGATTGATTAATGATACTATTTTATATTTATTTCAATAAAATGCTTTTAAATGTGTGGAAGGACAACCATACATCACATGTGGAAAAAAATAGCTGTATGACATCACTGTAATGTTAGCAGCACCCTCTACCTTTCCTCTTACACAGTGCGTCACACTTAATCTCCTCTCAAATCTTAAAGATAGTATTTTAAGGTATTATTTGAAAGTCCCGATTAACGGCGTTATCACTTGGCTTCATGTTGTTTTGTCTGTACAGAGTGCTGCAGCACCCAAACATCCTCCAATGCCTGGGACAATGTGTTGAGGCCATCCCTTTCTTGCTTGTCTTTGAGTACTGCAAAATGGTGAGTGAAAATTATATATTGTAGTATTTATGAGCTCAAAATACACCACCAACCCCCTTTTAATGTACAGAAAGTAGCTGGTTGTATATGAAACTTGAATTATAGCCAAAATTAATAATATTACGTTTGTTGGTGTGGAATTGATCTGCTATAAATCATGTGTAATCTTATTTTGCAGCATTGTGAAGGCTTTCTTCCATGCAGCATGCAGTCTTTGTATACTAGTGTCGAGGAATTGAGAGATGGTTTATTTACTACTTTCTGTTTCAGCACTTCTACTCTTCAAAGGCTTCATTAATTGAGAAATCTGAGAAATAGCTTTTGTCAGTCTGTTAAGCTTCCAAATTCATAGGGCAAGACCGATTTAAATACTGTCCAGCAAGCATACATAGCTGACCCGCTCCGTTGACCACCTGGACTGAAAGCCTACTGGGTCAATCTCAAATTAGCCCTTTTGTTAATTAGCATATTGAAGTGACTCAGACTGCATCATGTCAGCTGATTTATTCACTGTTTCTCTTTATGTATTCTGAGTGGGCCGGGCCCTGACTGCTGGGAGCTCCCTCCACCTCCCCTCCCCTAGTCCTGCCGATCGCATAGCTAGTCTTAGTCAGGGACTTCTCACATTCCCACCTCACCCAGTAAAGTAGCAGGCTCCATTTACGCGCTCCTTGGTGTCAGCTCCACCAGTTGCTGTTTGTGCTTTTTTTTATGGGTGGCACCTTGTGTATATTGGAGACTGTTAAGTTCAGTCTAGAGTAAGCTAAGTTAAAGGAACCTATGGGTTGGCCAGCTACGAATGCAAGAAGTGACAAAATTGTTACCTAAAAATAAACACCACCTTGCTGTGTGTTTAGTTTATCTTAATAGGGCAAATGTTTACGATAAGAAGTGCAGTAGCTTTTTGTACCATGGGCTTTAATTGTTATATTGAGTAACCAAGAAGTAATGTAATAAATACTAACACTGACTCACAGAGCTGATTCAACCTTCGCTGGGCTTTTCAGAGATTTATAGCGAGTTTCAGCTATTTTCTTTAGCTGTCTTGGGTAACTTTTGTGTTTTGGTTCATTCTCACTGCTCTAGCGTTTTTTAGTGAGCAGCTGAAGACTGAAAACAGAGCTTAAAGAGAGTGGATACTGGATGAGTGATGATGAGAAATGTATGAATGAACGTCGACGGCAACTCAGGACAGCAAACAAACCCAAGCCAGGAGATGTGGAGCCTAGGAGAGAGAGACAGGCTAAAAGACAGAGTGATATATGGAGCCTAGGCTAAGGCCTACACAGGTGTCGGCCCATTACTTAACGAGCCCTCCCAAACAGCCAGCTCCTGCTGGAAGCAGCCAGTGAAGCTACAGCAGGCAGAAAGGGAGGGGTTGTAACACTGGGCTCACCCTCAAAGTCCACTGAGTCCGCCTCAGCCGCGTTACGGCTGTGTAGTAGAAGCACAAAAACAAAATTAACAACAAGTCAATAACGTGGGGCAGGCCTAACACTCTGCTGAGACACTTACAGTGGACATTGACGCCCGGCAGAGGACAGAACAGAAACGTGGCGCAACCATAACGCCACACAGCCGGACTCAATGCAACTGCAGCCTCAAAAATAACCAAAGAGGTGGATTAAAACACTCATCACCCATGTCCTACTCAGACAGACATAAATTATCTTGTGTTTGGGTGTGTGTCTGTGCACATCACACCCAGGTGTGTCAGCACTTACTGCTTGATACAGGATGCATTTTTTGTGGTAACCACCATGAATAAGCTGGCTAAATCGACTTTAGAGGTTTTTTTAAGGGGGAAAATCACACTTATCTGTTGGATTTAAATCTGCATTTTATGTAATGTATTAGTTGCTTGTGTGCAAATGTGCAGACTGCAGCGTGGCAGAACATTTTAATAACGTCTCCTTGGATATTAAGCCACATTTTATTTGCTTGACAAAACGGTTTGAGTCACTCCAACCCCATCTTTGCCTTCCCATTTGTCTGACCGTGACCATGTGGCAAGTGCGGTCCAGTTGGGCTCATCTTGCCAGACATTGCATAACCTTGTTGTGCCGGGGTATTGTCAGCTGCCCGGGCCTGGCCGGTGTCCTGGCATTGTGGTCTTTCTCAGCCAGCCCGCTCCTGTCTCTGACAGGAGATGAAGATGACTCACGGTGAATTACGTACTACAAATGTATGTGAGTCATTAGGGAAGATAGTGTGATGATGAAGTCCTGTTTGTTGAAGGCGATAATGTGTGAGGGCAGCACAACTGAGTGATGTCTATGCTCGTTATCCCTTGCCCGATAAAGAGTTTTGAGGACTTGAGCCAAGTAGGATCTTGTCTTACACAATACGCATTTCCTGCCCCCCACCCCCCCTCAAATTCAAATTAGCTTTATTGGCAAAAACGTATAGCAACAATATTGCCAAAAGCTATATATAAAGGACATACGGACAATTAATTTCATTAGATAAGGAAATAAAACAGCAAAAGTTGTTTGTGTGTGTGTTAATAAAATAATAATAATAATATATAAAATATAAAAATTCCGTAAGAATAAATATTAAAAAAATGAAAATAAGTAAAACAATAAGCGTGTATGTGTTAGTATGTTAGAAAATGAAAATATTTTATTAAATTAAAATAAATAAATAAAACTGTGTGTGTCTGTTTTAAAAAAAAAAAAAAACAAACAAACAAAAAAAAATTAGTAAAAGTAAATAACACCCTCTCTCTCAATAGAGATATTAGATATATGTGTGTGTGTGTGTGTGTGTGTATAACTTCCATTTGCACTACTTGCACATGAAACTTAAAAATCCCACTTGCTTCATGTAGAAAAAATGACTTGTGTGTGGCTTCCCACTACTTGAGGTCATGTCAATCATCCCCTAGATGCCGAAACATGAAATGTGACACTACAGCTGCGCAGTGGACGAGACGCATCCCAAAAAGCCAATATACTGTGACGTTCCCTCTGACAGCCTGGTGATTGATGGTGATTTTTCCGTCCCATATCACCAGTGCAGGGTAACCCTGACTCAAAGCATTTTAGACATCAAAATACATCAAGCAACTGGTACAGGGGCGCAGAATGCGACATACCATAGTGTGAGTGACAGCTTCTTATGCATGGAGCTACTGCCTGGTGCTTAACCAGGACTTCTCTGGTTCAGGGTCTCAGACATCACCCAGCTGACTTTTGGCTTTCGAAAGTTGTTGATCTCCTTCACTTATTACGGCCGTTAAAGCAACAATCCTCAATGCATTGCTATGGAAGTGTTCTTTATGTTACTGTCATGCCATTAATTGAGTTATACACTACTGACCATGCTCTGCCCATAGGCATAGTGAGCGTTATAATCGCCTCATGAATAAAGTTCTCTATGTGGTGGTGGTGTCCTTTTTGACTTCTGTAGGCTAATTGGCTCTATTGGTGGACCTAATTTTTTTAAATTAGAGTTTATTTTGCAAAGACTGTTGGTGCCTTAGTGGCCATGAAATAAACTTGTTGAGTTCTTTATCCTGGATTTAACATTACTTACTTTTACTTACAAATAGGGGTGGGACGAAATCTCGTGCCACGATATCTCGTCAGGTAAAAAGCTGTCTCGCGAGACTCACGCAATTGACATTTTTCACATGATGTTAAGCCACATTAATTTCATCACGCAGTGAAATACAAATGTATAACCGAGAGAAGGGGAGGTAGACTTCTCATCAAATGATGACATTCTCATTAAATTGTGACTTTTCTGGACATGTCAGAGAACACAGATTTGTGGGAGAGATTCTGAATGTGCAGAAAGTTTTGAACATGAGCAGAAAAGCTGCTGAAACACGAGCTACAGGAGAAACCGATCTGAGAGCAGCACAGAATGCCTGAGAGCTACTCTGCATTATATTCAGTTACAGTTTGAATTGTCACCTGCCACCTGAATTTTGTTTCTCTTTACATAAAAAATCACCATAAACTGGTGCAGAAAAATTCACCGTTAATAGGAAATAAAGTGTTTAATACTCAAAATTTTCATATAATTTAGCATAAATGATTTCTTAAAAATAGTGTTAAAATCTCGTCTCAATCTCTTGTCTTATCTCGTGGGTTAAGTGCCTCATCACACCCCTATTTACAAGTAAATGAGCTAACTGTAACTAGCACTTAAAATAGCTTAATCATTTTTTTTATATAACTCACGATGAGTGGTGGCTGAGGCAGACATGAATCTGTGCACTGGGAACCTGCCACATTCTTGTTTATTCAAGGGTCAGACACAAGGCTTTATTGTTTTGGCCTTTCACAGTTAATGTTGTTTCATTAGCAGCACTGGATCCTCCCCTTGAAACCCAGGCCAGATCACCTGCTGCGGAGCCTTCACCAATAAAGACAGGCAGAGGGTATCACTTACCATACATTGAATATAGCTCTTCTGTGAAGACTGCTTCTCAGAGCTGCACGTGTTTACGTCTTTTGTGTGTGTGTGTGTGTGTGTGTGTGTGTGTGTGCGTGTGCACATGCAGAGTAAATGTGGTTGAAGCAACCCATGTTCTTACATACAACAGCAGACCTAAGCTGATTATGGTGATATAGCTCAGGGAAAGGTAAACACACAAACACAAACTTGCATTCTCAGTAACTGCATGTGACTTGACATTTTGAAAAAAAACTCATATTTTATGTGACTCTGTTGCGTGTACAGTATGTTCTTAGCTCATTCCTCAGAGCAACTCAGTTCTGCTGGCTAATAGGGAATCTCCCTTGCTCGGACTCTGTAATGAACATAATCTTAAACGCACACTAGCCCTTTGCGTTCACGATGAGGAAGTTCACTAAATTGTCCACTATCCCAAGTTGTAGCAAAGTGTGTTCAGAGTGCCCTGACTTAGTTTGCACACATTGTAGTGGAATATCAGAAAGGCCCAACATATACAATATTATAATGACAGTTTCTTAATGATAACTACAGGTGTCCATTGAAATTCCCTACCAGCCCTGGGGTGTGAACCACACAGCTGAGACCCTTGTTGTAATTCATATTTAGAGTCCCTCGGGACAACCACAAAGAGCCCTGTGGGTCTGTGATCTGAACACCGTGTTCTAGATTAGCTTCCTTATCTTGACTTCTCACAGTGCTGTGATCAGTCACACTGGAAACACAAGACTTAATATCACTCTCTAACCGTGTGTATGCTTATTATGCTGAGGTGTAATTCATTAAATCAAAATTTCGTTGTCTTGCTTCCCTTATGGGACAGCTTGATCTTTTCTCCCCTCCACTCATGAGCTGTGAAACGCAACCGGACACAGTTCATTTCAGTGACCTGAGCTGGAGCTTTTATTTATAAATCTCTGTGACACGGCATAGTGGCCCAATAAACAGTGTTACCCTTATTTGGTCCTGTCACACATCAGCAGTGAGAAGTGCTGAAGAGACAGTAAGGAGAGTCTACTGCCCCTGTGTGGTGGTCTCTGCACAATGCATCTAACTAGTACCACTGGTTAAACTCATCCTGTTGCTATAATACAAATAAGATTCTTCCAGATTTATTGAATGTTTGTGTTTGATATTTGTGCATTAAAACAGCTGTTTCTCTGTGTGTGTGTGTTTGCAGGGGGATTTGCGGGGCTATCTGTCTCAGCAGGATTGGATGTTCAGAAATGCTGAGTTGCTGCAGCTGCAGAGGATGGCCTGTGAAATCGCTGCCGGTGTCACTCACCTTCACAAACACAACTTTCTGCACAGGTAGCACTTCAGAATTGAAACACTTAAGCAAACTCGTAGGTTTTAGACCCACTAAGCTAAGCAGCTCCTGTTTTAGGGTAATGCATGAGAGGAGAGACGCCACTCAATCACATCGTCTATACAACTCTATGGAGAAAGCCTGTAACGGCCAAGATGGCAGTTATCCCGCTCCTCCCGCTAGAAAGCCAATCGTCTGCTTGTAACAGGAAAAGCGGGAAACATATTTCAGCCAATCGTCTGGTTCCACTGACGTAAGGGTCTGTTTTACTGCGACTGCGTGTGGTAGTAGAGATGCGTGTGCAGTAGAAGTATAATCGGTCGGGAATAATGCTTTTTAAACCTTATTTGGGGCAAAGTCGTCTTTTTCAGCAGTTTTTATTAGATTATACTGCTGATTCTATTCATGTAGTTTTTATGTCCCGGTGACCAGTGAAAGTGCAGTTCTGGCTCTCTCCCCATTCATTCAGAAAGGAGCTTGGTCTTGTTAGGTGTTACTTAAATAAGTTACTTAAATAAGTAGTAGTTTTTATTATGTAAATTTGGTGTTAAATTTGAATTTGCGCAATGATTCGACTGAAATTTCAAATATTAATAATAAACACATGTCCATATTGCATCTTGTTAACGCATAGACATAAATCTTTTCCTAAATGTTTGGATCAAGGCATACTAATACAGTTTTCATTGGATATGATTATTACATAGTAATTTTACTGGGTGTGTAATGTCTCTTGGTAAACACAACGTTTTAAAATGTGATTGCAAAGATTTAGGTCAACTGTTGGTTTTACTTTAGTGCTTACTGTTCAACCACTCTCCCAAGCACCAGTGTTCTCCAAAAAAGGTGTGTCCAGCAGAGAGGCTGCATTTCATTTTCATTTTCACCCCTGCGAGTACTGGATGTCTGGCTGCTAGCAGCCAGGAAGCTACTGGGGATGTTGGGAACATGTGGCTTGGGGGTAACATACGATGCGCAGCTCATCAGCTCTATTTTGCATGCTCAGAATAAGCTCAGAGGGTTCCAATTACACAGCTCCCATGCATTGCCACAGCGTCAGCTGTCTGTTGCCAGAAGGATATGATGATTCTGCTCTTTGCATGTAAAAGGATAGCCTCATATTGAGCGTTGTCTTAATCCTTGTTACAACTCAATGCTTCCCTCCATGTGGACTAACTTCATTTACAATTGTTAAAATATTTCTGTGGAGCTTTCGTTCAAAGGCCTCAAAAATTGAATGAGAGGTGCCTGATAGTGCAGCGCCACAGACACAAAACCCCCAGGGCAAGTGCTGTGTGGGCTGATATCCAAAGCTGAAACCTCAGCACTGCAATGCAAGGGTGAGAATGGTGCTGCTAAAAACACATACTGCACTGTGTTTACATCAATATATTCTCTTTCAGAAACTGTGGAAGGAAGTGTCTTTTAACCTCTTAAACTCCAGTTTGACCCCTAGGTCCACAATTGACAATACTGTCATTACTGTTAATTTTAATGCTCTACATTTAGGCCAAATTTTGGTGAGGGAAAAACTGACACGGCCATTTTCAAAGGGGCCGCTTCCCCTCTCGCCTCGGAGATATCTGAAAGAAAATGGGTTCTATGGGTACCTACGAGTTTCCCCTTTACAGACATGCCTTCTTTATGTTAAGCCCATGTAACTCGAGGTAAAAACCATGCCGTTTTTGCATGCAGTATAAATGTTATTTTTGCCAATTTTAAAAATGTGGTTTATTTGAATATTTCTGTATACTGGAATTCCTAAACAGTATTGGGATTGCAATTGCATAAATTGGGTATGACTGGAAAACTGTTTAATGCGGATTGAAGGCTGGTTCCAAAACCTCTTAGACCCCCATGTTAAATTGCTCAACTTTACAGCAGAAATGTCCAAAAAAAGTCCACATTATTCTAGCACTCATTCAGATCCTGTGCAGGTCTCCAACAACCAACACCCCACTCACTACTATTTCCATCACTGTGTTTGACAGACAGTTTTAGTCAATGTTGCATTAGCTTCTTATTCTCCTCAAATATGTGTCCTAGTTGTAAACCAATTTCTACTTTGTCTGCATTAACAAAGCATCTTAATGCTGAGAGGATAAGACGTGGTCCTAAAGGTGAAATACAAAGAAAATGATTACTTTTTTCTCCTCTATAATTTAAAGATAAATTATCTGCAATGGAATCATATTCCTATTAATTATATCCATTTGCCACTAGGAAATATTTGCTCAAATACTAAATCTGATCACTATATTTGGGGGCTTAGTGAAAATATGATTATCGACATTTCTTAGTAGTGGACGTTTCTTTTCAGTGAGGAGCTATGTGCTTTTTCTCTTGATTAAAGATCAAATTAAGAAACCGCTTGTGAAAATGACTGCTGGTGTCTGTGGGTATAGGAGCAATCATTTCCACGCCACGTATTACTCTGGTAGGTTTAAGATTTTGGACCCATGTCTATACTGCCGTGTTAATGTATGTTGGGGCCCACAGCCAACAACAAGGGACAGGAGGGTTTAAAATAACTCTCCATTTATCTTCAGTCAGTGGCTCTGACAGTAGCTGGGCCATGTACACACAAGAACACTGGTGTCAGCCTCTAGAAACTATATCCTGACACTTTATGCACGAGTCAGGAATAGGCCCTGTATGAGTCTTGTTGCAAGGTGAAGACCAGAGGCAAATGACAGAGGAAGAATTTCCTATAGTTGCCAAGGTCATTTGTGATTTTTGCCAGACTCCCTTGCCCTTGATTTGTGCGAGGTAATCTTAGCCTTTAAGGTTAAGTGCAGATGGTGGATTCCTTGTATCATCTGTATAAGATTAGTTTCAACCTTGCTTTTATAGACACAAAAAATGACTAACTGGCAAGAACAATTATCAGCTGATTATTTTCATTCCAGGGATGATCAAAAAGTTGCTTGCGAGCTTCATTATCAGTGAATGATTTGGGAATTGGGAATTTGTATGTAATGCAACCGTATGTGATGCGCTGATGTTTTTCTCTATGCTCTCATAGTGATTTGGCTCTGAGGAACTGCTACCTGACTGCAGATCTTACAGTCAAAGTGGGAGACTATGGAATTGGACCCTACAGATACAAAGTAAGCAGGAACACCTCAATTTCAGATATTTCCAGTTCTTTTATTTCATTGTTGTTGAGTGGAACTGCATATTCTTGTCAACACCAGGGGCTGATTACACAAAGACACTGGAATGGGCGTGTTAACAGTGCACTAGCAGCCCAATGATATGCAGCTAAAGTGGCCCAATGAGGTTACCAACGCCATCTAGAGTCTTTGTGGAGCTAGAAACAAACCTTCACTACGCAACAGTGGGTGTAATGGTAAACCACTGATCAATGCATTTATAATAAATATTGTCCAATACACAGAGGAGCATAATTAATTTGTGCATCACTAGTCTTGGGTGAATTATAGGCTTAAAAACGGTAGCCAACCCACTCTAGACTGTCTTGGAATAAGGCACTGTTGTAATAGTGAGACCTATTAGCCAAAAATGGATGAGGAAACGGAAAGAGATGAGGAAAACATGGGTCAAAGAAAAGAATCAAACAATTAAAAGGGGAATTTTTTTTTACAGATCACAATAACACCTTGTGTAATATACCTTTTCGGCTGTTGTCAAACTCAGCAGGGCCCATGTGAATTAGAGTTTAGTAGTTTGAAGCAGGTTGGCAATGGTTTTTTTTTTTTTTTTTTTTTTTAGTTTGAAAAGAGCCTTAATTTACCAAATTCAACAAACTATTCCTTCTTAAGATGGTTAACGCCTACTCTCTAAGTATAAGTCTGGCTATTTATTAAGTCACAAAGTCTGTCTTAGTGCAGCCGGCTCCAGATGACCTGTTGGAAAACAAAGTTTTTCATCGTAGGCTGTGCCTTGCTTTGCCTACATATTTCACTGAAGACTTAACATCGTCTTCTCTTGTAACTTGACACACTGCTTATGTCTGAAGGCACTTCTGTCTGCTGCATTCCTTAAATACTGCTGATCAGTCAGTTTGGCTGTCTGAATTTAAAACTCATAACACAAGGTCACCCACTGAATCTATTTCTGTAAGAAAGGCAGAGACAAAGTGACTGCGCTGCCTCAATGAGGGCTAATAAACAACACATTTTCTCCTGTTGTAGAGGGTTATTTATGAGCCGGTGTTTGCACAGCAATTTGCAGTGTTTCCTAGAAATCTACGACTTGTACAAATAGCAAATACTTTGCATGAGTGACATTTTTTTTTTAACGTTACTATAGGAGGATTACATCATCACAGAGGATGATGTGTTTGCACCCCTTCGCTGGTTGGCTCCTGAGCTGGTGGGCGAGCGCCATGGGGGTGTGATTACTATGGAGCAGACCAAGCCTAGCAATGTGTGGTAGGTACCAGATTGCACCTCTTCACTGAGAGTAGAGGATCCAAAACCCATAACTCATAATTACTTTGAGAGAACCTGAATCTAATCCAAAAATATTTTAAAATGACACTCCAGAGAGAGAGAGCTAGAGTCAGGTCCTGTGATCAAAATATACACGTGAAATATATTTAGAATGAGATAAATAAAGTAGGACTGTAAATTGCTCTGCAGTACAAACAAGCCCTTTCTGCTAATTCTAGAGCTTGTAAATCCTGAACAATCTGGATTGTTTCTAAAAAGCAGGGTGTCCGCAGGATCTTAAGTCTTGAAGAGGTGGTATTATGCTTTTTGGCTTCTTCCCTCTCCTTTTATTGAGTTATATCTTTTTTGTGCATATAACAGGTTTGAGTAAAGCCCAAATCACCAGGAGTTCCCATCTCACACAGAAAGCTCTGCTCTGAACCGCTTGAAAACAGCTCATTTGTAGTCCAGCCCTTCACTTCCTTTACTTGTGACGTCACAATGAAAACGCGTCATAAAGCTTGCCAAGCGGCTAGCGGGGTCAGGCACGCCCTCCAACCAAGCTAGTCTGAGCGGAGGCCCTTTGGCTCGACTCGCCTTTGTTTGGGTTTCCATTGTAGAAATGTTGTACCTGCTTCCAGGTACTTTTTTTCGTATCACTTCACCTCCGTCGAGGTTCCAAGCGAGCTGAGGGATACTAAAATGTAATGTGAAAACACAACAGACTGCTGATTGGTCAGAGAGAATATTCACTGTTCACTGCATCATCATTGCGTGCGCCAGACGGAGCCTGTGCCATCTCTCGGGAGGAGCGTGTGAGGCCGGCCAGCCGCCCGCACACAGAGCCCTCTGCTCCCGCCGTCACACAGACCGCTGCAGCAACAACGGCAGAGGAAAACACAGCTGGAAGGTTTTCATACCGCTTATCTGTCTTTACATTCTGAGTAATGTTGAAACGATTTAACTTAAAAAAGAGAAAGCTGTGTGGATCGCTGGTGTGTGTGTCACATTGAACATTACGTTGTGGTAGTTGTGTGTGGCGTCGCTATGACGAAAAGTTACATACTATCTCTGGGTACTATCTGCAATGGAAATCGTTTTGCGCTATGTGGTAGCATTTTTCGGCAAGGCAGCATAGATCGTCAGAACACCGGCAACAGTTCAACGATTAGTCCTTAAAGACGATGCGACTCTGTTTGGGCCTGGAAATTCACAATCACAACCTGTAAGTATGCTTTATTAGTTGTGAATTATATTTAAAATAAACACGGCAATGTAACTTCAGACTGTTCAAGTGTGGAGTTGTTGTAAACATTGGCTAACACAGCTAAAGTTATAACTATAATGCTAATGTTACACATGATGTGAAAGCTACTGAGAAAATGTTTACATTATTTGGTTTGGATCACACTACCTTGTTTCTTACGACCCGCCCTTCTCTGCTTCTGATTGGCTAGCAGTCCTTACCTGGGAACTGCGCATGTGCAACTCCCAACAAAGATTTTGTACAAGCAAGATGCATCACTCTGTAGCTCAAGAGTGGAGCGTACAACACATAGAGTGAAAAGAGGAGCTGCAGCAATGTGCAGTATGAGAAAAATATGGTGTTTTTTGAAAATTAAACCATGTAAATCTGTTCTGGTACAACCCCTAAATAAGATTTTGAACCTGAAAATGAGCATAATACCACCTCTTTAAATTTCCAAATCAAAATTTAAGGCCTTAAGAAGTCTTAAATTCACTGAAGTTTGTGTTGTACATCTGAAATAATTTTAAACAGGTCTTCATTTTCAAATGTCCATGTTAACACTACCTCTAGTGCTCATTGAATGCTCCTGCAGGCTTTAGAATGTTTTTTTTCCTTCTTTGGTGTTGTAGTTTTTTCTTTCACTAGTCCAAATACAATTCGCTGTAATACAACTACAAAGACCAACAAGCAGCTGTCGTGTTATTGCCGCGAGTCTCTTTCGGATTGTACCACAGATATAAAACGGATTTATTCTTCAACTGTGCGAAAGTGCAACCTTTGCGACTCTTGCCTAAAAGAAACATAATTCAGGGCTTGGTT
The DNA here is from genome assembly GCF_021292245.1 of Micropterus dolomieu. NCBI lineage: Eukaryota > Metazoa > Chordata > Actinopteri > Centrarchiformes > Centrarchidae > Micropterus > Micropterus dolomieu. The sequence goes on from NC_060151.1 coordinate 15,704,034, forward strand.
AAAACCAGGTGCTTGCAACGTATTTGAAACCTACTGTTGCTGCTTAATGAATGAGCGCTGCTACTAAAGTTTCACACACGCAACGCATGGCTGTCTCCTGCTCCTCATTCTTCAAAGGACGAGCGAATGTGGGGGAGAGAGCGGCAGAAAATGACGGTGAAAGTTAGCGGAGGATAAGATCAGCATTAAGTTGTCAGGTTACAGCTCTGCCTCTACTTTACATCTTGATAGTTAAATAAAAATAAAGGACAGTGTTGACCACGGAGGAGCTGAGGTTGGTAACGTTAAACCAAATTAGGGATGCAAACTAGTCCTCCACAAGTCATTGCCCAAATTCCTTTCGGTCGTTGTAGTTACAACTGCCAGATTTTGGGTCAAAAGGGTTAAGGTCATATGCTGAATGGGGAGTGCGCAAGATAAATCATGTCCTGCAGTAAATTCCAATAGCTATTTTTTTTATCCTCAATTGTTTGTAGGGCATTGGGGGTCACATTGTGGGAGCTCTTTGAGAACGCTGCTCAGCCGTACCCACATCTGTCTGATCGGGAGGTTCTTAATCATGTGATCAAGGATCAGCAAGTCAAACTCTTTAAGCCACAGTTGGAGCTTCCTTATTCTGACAGATGGTGAGTCTTTGGAATATGTCTATTAGAAGACAAAGTTTTTAAGTAATTGAAGTTATTTGGCAATTTAAAATTTATCTTGTCTGAAAATTAAAACGTTTTCTCTGTAACTGCAGGTACGAGATCCTTCAGTTCTGCTGGCTGTCTCCAGACAAGCGGGCCACGGCAGAGGAAGTGCACCGTTTGCTCATTTACCTGCGCATGCAAGGCCAGAAGGACATAGAAGAAGATTTCGAGCAACGCTGGGATGTTCTCAAGCCTAACCCTTCCACACGGCAAACCACTGTTAGCCACTCCTCTTTCCCAATCTTAGAACAGTTTGCCGATGATGCCCTGCGACAAGAAATCGATGAAGTTCTCACTGTTACTGAAACAAGCAAAGGTCTCAGCTTTGAGTATGTTTGGGAGGCAGCCAAGCACGACCACTACGATGGCAACCTTGGACGTTCAGGCATGGACACAACATTGAATTATCACAGCATGTTCTTTCCTGTTTCCAGTGAAGACATCCAGGCCCATTTCCCTGATCCTGTAGCCAGAGCATCGGACACGGAAAGTGGCAACACTCCTTCAGGAATCCCTGGCATTGTACCAGTGTTTGATGCACAAAAGCCATCTAATGGAAATGAATATTACATACAACTAGAAGAACAAGGGGAGAACTCCATTGGGGACAGAGGGCAAGATGTGGACTTTAGTTCAGGCCGGCAAGACTTTGTTGTTCTCCAAGATGTTCGTCTGGATGAGTCTAGTACCGATGCAGATTTTTTCCACCAAAGTATTGACTCCAAGGATTCATATTTACCAGACAGCCACATCTGGTCATCCCTTGAAAATGACAGTCCATACCACACCAACATTTTCACCGAAGGGGGGTCCAAGCATGAGGATTCCCCATCCTGGAGACAGAGTTTTATGGAGCTTCCAGAGCGCAATGGGAACCCTTTCCATCAAGGTGCACCTTTTGTAGTCCAGGAGGTGGATACAGATAAAAGCTATGGGGACTCTTTTTTAGGGGATTGTTCAGAAGCCCCTCACCTGACTGAAGTGGAGGTGGAGCAGGAGAACACAGATGTGAACAGGCTTCTGAACACTGGAAAACTAGCTGAGAACTTCATGTTTCTCAAAGACCACAGGCTGATGAAAGACAGATGTAGTTTCTCCAGTCCACAGGAGAATTTTCTTTCACCTGGCATAGCCCACGAACCAGAAGCAACATTCAAAATGAGTTCTTGGGACAACCTTGAGACTTTAGGCAGCTTAACCATAGCAGACACTTATTTAAAACCTGCAGCAAGTAGCACATCCTCAAGACAGGATCTTTTAGACTCTCCAAGTGGCAGCTTGGGAGACTTCTGTCAGTCTTTGGTAGAAAATGAAACACTGGTGCCTTTCATTACAGTGGTCACAGAAGATAACACAAGCAGCCAGCTGCCAGTTAGAAATAGTTCTTCCACTGAAGACCTTAGTCTGCTGCAATCCTCAGACAGAGGTGTAGACTCTGGGTTCGATTCTACCTCAGAGAGGTTTGAGATTATCATTAGTGAAACTGATGGCCACACACCTGCATTATCTGAAAGTGCCACTACAGACTCATTGTGCACAGATGCCAAAATTCCCAGCCTTGAAGACGACCATGGAACCTCAAAGGACAATGTTCAGCCTATTGAAGGTAAATTGTCTGAAAACATGCAAGTCGAAGCATTGTCCTCAGACACCGGACACAATGAAGACCTAACAAGTAACGATCTGTTGAGTGAACTCATTGGGGATGCAGATATAGAACTGGAAGCCACTCTGTCCGACCATGAAGAATCCTTTATGGATAATAATGGTCATCCTCTCGTCCGATCTTCTCTGTTGGTCTCTGGGCCATCTTTGGACCAGATCAGCCAGGACAGTTTACTGGAAGACAGTATGTCCACCACTCTACCAACTGTGGATAATTCAGCCGAGACACCAGACTCTTTAGACTCTCTCGACATCCACAGGCTAGGTGAACAAGGAGACGAGCTAAGTGCTCAAATAGCCCGACACAAACTCCAGCCTCCATACAAAATTTCAGACAGTGGGTATGAGACGGAGAACCTGGAGTCTCCTGAGTGGAACTCTCAGCCCACCGTCAAAGAGCACTCCCCTGTAAAAAATGGCTCGAGTGTTGCCAGAGAAGAGGAGGAGACAGAAGAGCACGCGGCACCGACAAATCTGGTTCCACCGGAAATCATCATCTCTGAAGTAGAAGGTGTGCTGGATGCTCACAATGAGGATCCCAGTGAGGGCCAGCAGCCAGATCGCGAAACTCCTGCTGAGGAGCCAGTCATGGGCAGTAATTACAGAGACTCTGCCTACTTCTCAGATAATGAATCAGAACCTGAGAAGAAGTCTGAAGAAACGATAGCGGGAGGTTCTGGTGAAGTCACATGGCTTAGGAACTCGATGGACGCGGCCAGCGGGGCTGCCGGAGGAGCAGTACTGGCGGTTAACGTGAAGAGAGCTGTAGATTCTTTGTTTTCTCAGCGAGAATCCCCTGTAGCTGCTGAGGCACAGGCCGCAAGCGAAACACCGAATCCTCATGTTGGGGGTATATTACTAGAGGCAGATTCGGATATCACGGAGAAATGTGAGACAGAGGCAACAGAGTCTACCAACAATCATATTGAACATGGAAATCAACTAAAGGTGTTCAAGGATGTCACATCTCCTGATCAACCAGTCCCATCAGAAGATCTAGAAACCTCAATTCTGCTTCTTTCTGATATGCAATCAAAGCTGTCGCCAGAGAACACAGGTCATGCTAAACTAACCAGGACCTACGCAAGTGACGGTCACAAAATAAAAGAGCCGGACATGGAGGGGCGTTACCTTGGCAGGCGAGATGGCTCGGGTTTACACGGACAGGAGGATGGCGTAGATGCGGACGAGGAGGACGAGAACAGCGACGACTCCGATGACGACACCCGTGGATACCAGCTACACAGCTCCAGCTCAGAGAGCGAGGACGATGCCGTGCATACAGTTCCACTTATTATCTCAGATGACAGTAGAGCAAAGAACCTGAAGAGCTTGTTGAAACCCACCACGCTGAACATCGAGGCACCGGCTTCCCCATTTCCTGCGAGGTGCAGCGCAGATAACTCCAGAAGAGCAGTGTCTTTCTTTGACGATGTCACTGTCTACCTGTTTGACCAGGTAAAGTATTGTCTATTTTGTTGGGGGTGGGGAGGTTTGTCAAAGTTATTGTAGCGAGTAAGTGTAGCGGGTAAGACACGTTTGTTGTAGGGATGCACCGAAATGAAAATTCTTGGCTAAATCCGAAACTGAATATAATGAAAAACTTTCCCGAATACCGAACAAGGTTTTAAAAAAATTTTTTCCATTTTTTTTTTTTTTTTTACCATTGCATAAATTAAATAGTCAAAATGTGCTTTTTACTCAATGTTTCCCACAGGATTTGGAGAGACTATGGTCCCACCATAAATTACATGTGTCCATTTACTTTTTATGTAATATGTTTTATACTTTCTGTGAATATAATCCAATTAATCTTATTTCCATCCTGTATAGACACTTACTTTGAAAATTGGATGTTGTCATATTTGTATCCTTGCGCTAAATTTATCAAGTCTGACTCAATATGATAAATAATGTTGTATGTGGTTCTTGTATTGCGTAACATGAAGACTTCACAGCCTCTCTTCAGGTAGAACTCTCATACTGCAACACTTGTCTTTGTAAAGAGACAAACTGTCAGGATAAAGTCGCTAACCTGCCTGTCAGCTCGCACTGGTCTGTTTCGGTGGATTTACCATAAAGGCTTGAATACGTGTGCACTCCAAATTTAGGTGCGGCTAGCTTAATCGCCTTCTCAGAAACGAGTGACAGAAACATTCAAAGCGGTCCAGACCGTTTGTTGCCTTTTCTAAGCAGTCAGCCATAGATGGAGTGGATGTGCTAGGAGACAATTCAGCAGAACAGTGTCTGCAAACGGCGATTTTTGCGTCTTTCTAGGACACTTAAAAATGCTTCCACACTGCCGACATGTCAACGTAATTGTTCGGTAAAATTTATTTTAGGCCAAACACCGAAAATGCTTCTATTTTTCTATTTTCGGCCAATTAATTTCGGTGTAACCGTTGTTTGTTGGGCCATTCTAATTAAAATCCAACATAATCTGATTTAGGAGACCCCCACCAAGGAACTGGGTGACCACTCCTCCGGCTCAAACAGTCAGGCACCAGAGTTCAGCAGCCCAGTGCCCACTGCCAGCTACCTGAACCGGTTTACCAACTCTGAAAGCTCCACTGATGAAGAGGGTAATGCCAATACCCACTAAATATATGCAGCTGCTGAAAATAGCCTTTGCCACTTGCCTAACTCATACATTAAATCCCTACAGGTGGTGGTTTTGAGTGGGATGATGACTTCTCGTCCCCCGCACCTGCCTTCCTGCCCAAGAAGGATAAAGACCCCGTATCAAATGTTATGTCCTCATCTGCAGCGTCGCGTTTTTCCTCTCCGCCGCCGGCAGTAGGGCGCGTGCTGGAGCCCAGCTGGACCAGCTCCTCAAACTACTCCCGTTTCTCCATCTCACCAGCCAGCATCGCCAGCTTCTCCCTTACACATCTCACTGACTCTGACATAGAACAAGGAGGTAAGTTGAGCATGCAGTCGCACCAAACCTGCATGGGTTTTGACACGGGCTTAAAGGAGTAGTTTGACATTTTGGGAATTGCGCTTATTAGCTTACTTAGTTAGATGAGAAGGAACCTGATGGTAACAACAAAACTCCAGGACGTTACTACACCTGGCCAACAAATAGTCGAGCACATAACCATCTGTAAAACTGCAATATGTTTTTACACTCCATTTTTTTCACAGATCTAACAAATGTGATTAAAAAGTGTTCATTCACAAGCTTTAGAGGAGCAGGTGGTGGATTGATTTTACCTTTGGACAGTGCCAGAAAAGCCTTTTCCACTCTTTATGCTTAGCTAAGCTTACTGGCTACTGGCTGTAGCTTCATATTTACCATACGCACAAGAGAGGCATTGATATCTTCTCTCTGCAAAAATACCCTTATTCCCAAAATGTCAAACCATTCCTTTGAATAAGGTTAGTTTTTATTGCAGTCTTCATTCCATGCTCGGTCACCCTAATAATAATATAAATTAGTCATGTTTGAGTAATATTCATCAGTCAGTTGAACATGTTTAAACTCTCTTTATCCTCTTTTGTTCACCTCAGGAAGCAGTGAAGATGGAGAAAAGGACTAACGTGATAAATGCAGGGACCATTTATCATCATACTTTAAAAAAAAAAACAATAAACCTATACTCGCACTTTTTGAGAATGGAGGAATGGCTGAATAAGGACAGATGACGCGGTTTGTGGTGCAAACCGTGGATGCTTCTCTCAGGCAGAACTGTTCTTTACGTACACGGAGAAGGCCATGAGAACAATGGCTGTAAACTGACTTTCAGCAAATAAGACGGACGAGGCCGAGTCTGCGCGACATCTCCTCTCCAGCTACATCAGTGTGTGTTTTCAGTTCAGTGCAATTCCCCTTGGTGGAAGAAAAAAACAAAGTTTCTAAATGTTTGCTTTAAAGACTCATCAAGCGCATTCCAGGTGTTTTTGTTGTGTGTCGAAGTGCACTCGTTTTCCAGGACTTTTCCATCGCCAAAAAAAAGAAGAAGAAAAGACTTGGCATTTTATGTTCTAAATTCAACACACTAGTCTGACAAACGTACCACTATAGCCAAATAGGAATAAGCTCTTTGATTTCAGCCGACCTAAAACTGAAGATCCAAGTTTATTTTCTTGTAATATTGTTAATTTTCTTTCCTTCATGTTGTGCGATTATTTCAGTGGTTGCCTTTTTATTTTATTTTTTTGAAGAGTGATTGTTTTTTTTCGTAACCTCTTGTTGGTGTTGGAGAGAAACTGTGTGTGCTATTTTTCTCTAGCAGCATTTGAATATAGGAAGGGTTGAACTTTAGAAAGCGAAAGCGCCATCCATGCTTAGGATGATTGGATAACTATGTTAGCTAAAAACCCCTCATTTACAGAGGTGATGCACTGTATTTTCCTTTTGTGTTTTGAAAGGAACATTTACAGTAAAGTCGTTTCATATTTTTGAGACATCTCAGTAAGAATGGTGGGTGGTGTCGAGGATTGTTGCATTAATCCTTACGGATTGATCCAATTTATTAATTTTGTAATGTTTCATTTTATGCAGAAAGTTGCTCAGATGGTTTTGTCCCAATTACTTGCCACTGGGTTTCTTTCACAGTGCCTGTGATGCTGTAAAAAAAAAGAAAAACAGCTGCAGTCCTCCATTTGCTATAAATACAAAGTTTCAACTGTAAAAGAAGTTGGATTTTGAAAAATTTTATTTTTTAATGTCAGAATGACGAAGATGTTTTGAGCTGTTTGTAAACAAATGTGCAATGACTTTCATGAATTGGTTGAAATTTGAGTATGGGCTCATAGGAAGGTGGTAATGTGCAGGGACTTTAAACTTCACAGAAACTCACTACTAGAACAAAAAAAAACACTGCTGCTTTTATCAACTTCAGTGTCATGAACAGAGTTGTCGGCCTTTTTTTCTTTTTACTTTGTGTCAAACTGAATTAACCTGTTCAGATGGTATGTTCCTCAATAAGAACCCCTCCAGTTGCAATTTTGAGCATTTCATTAGTGTGTTTGATCATTTGCAGGCCACACATCGTCTCTGTGGCTGTACAGGGTTGGGTGGGGATGTGAACGGTTTATGTATTGAAGCATAATGCAAACGTTTTTCATGTACAGCTATAAAAACACTGTTCTTTGAAACTGTAGGTTAAACAGTTACTGTATGGTTCTTTCCTTTTAATGAGTCAAACACCTTTATCACAGATGACCTGATGAACACCTGTACTTCACCTGTAGTAGATAATGTCCATCTCGCCCCATACAGAAAGCACTGTACAGTATCTTAGACAATGTTAACCTCTGTTAAAACCAGCAGCCCGTGCTTCAGTTAAACTTGAACATTTATTTAAGGAAATCTTGTTTTATTTGACTACAGTATACATTGCTTAATCTTGCACATTTGAGAAATGTAACTTAATGTTGAACTGTACCTGATGTATGTAAATGTTAATTTTTTTTTCCGTCTGTAAATGGGAATTGATTCAACTGAGTTGATAGGTATGAGGTTTCATTTTGTAACTTAAAAGTTGAGTTGATCAGAGGAACATATCACAGTCGTCAGCTAAAAGCAGTTAAATTAAGACACAAAAGCAGATGTGAATTCATTCTGTCCTTTAAACTTGTAGATTTTAAAAAATATTTTTACTTCATATTTATCATGCTTAGTGTAATTGAATGAAATGTTTATAATTACACTGTTTAATATGAAAATAAATGCAAATGAACTTCTAATTAGGGTTTGTATCTTATGTGAAATTTTCTGTTCCCCTTTTCACCGAGAGCATCCTGGGACAGGCTCTAGTCGGCAGCACGGGTAGAAAAACACATAAAAGGCGCACAGACCCAGGATGTCCCAGCCAGCACTGCATACCAAGTCTCGTTTGGTGCGCACTCAGTACACAGTGCCAGAAGATTGAACTAGCACAAACCCTAATCAAGCTGTGGCTCACATACTACTGCGGCACATGCATAGGTCACCAAACTGCTGTTCACTAGGTACCTGTACATGTCTTCAAATACTATGACTATTGTGTTAAGTACTAAAGAGGCTGCTGTGGCTTAGATCAGTGGTTCTCAAACTGGGGTCTTTGACGGGGTTCCAGGGGGTCCCCAGTAAAAAGGGGAATAATTTATTTTCACTATAATTCTAATAAGTAACACAGTGACAGAATGTATGACTATTTTGTTCATGAGTTTCATACACTTTCTCTAATTAAACAAGCCAAACTCCTATCAGATTGGAGTCCATGGTCTAATTTGAGTGTTTAGGGGTCCTTGATGTGAAAAAGTTTGAGAACAACTGGCTTAGAGGTAGCGCAGGTTGCCCACTAATCGGAGGATCGGCAGGTCGAACCCTGCCTCATCCAGTCACTGTGTCCTTGTTGGAAGACTGAAAAGGCATTATATAAGTACAGTCCATGTACTCCAAACGCAAGGCCAACTTTCTTTGCTCGGAGCTTTCAACCAAATCCCGAATGGAACTTGGCACAAGTGTAACAAAGGGTTGTATATTTACCACAGATAGGAGCCCCAAAGGTGAATAACATTTCTGTGGGGTCCAGTAGGCGAGTGGCTAAAATTCATCAAATATAATGGCAACGTCTATGGTTCGTTTCTTGCTGGAAGCCTTTGTTTCATGTTATGTCTCCCCCGTATTTCCTGTCTGTATCTCTACTATCGCTCAAATACAAAAAATACACATTTTGACAAGTCGCAGTAGGAAAAGGCACAGGTTGATGGCTGAATTCCTTTTAGCTGCTCTAGTTTCAGGTTCCTGGTGTTACAGGCTAGCTCACTGTCATGACTTACTGGGACACTTGAACGGAACAAAAGTCCCTGTTTTTGTTATTTGTAACACCTGTGATTTTCCTAATATGACAAGTCAGTATGTCTTCTGTAATAAAAATAATGAAACTTTCACCTCCACTGCCCATTTATTAAAATAAATACTTCTCTGCTGGTACCCCACTGCCAACAACTTGTTTTCCAGACCGACTGAAATGATGTCAGAACATAAAATAATATTTTTAGACTTTATTTCACATGTCAATGCCCTTGTAAGAAGAATGTCAAGTCATGGTGACATTCAGACCTGCCGTGCAGTTTCAACAGTCACGGTCATATCGTGGTCATAGCAGTTATGGATGGATGGAGAGAATACTAACAGGAAGAACTTTCCTTATTGCAGGCGGATAGAGAGGTTATCTAGTAATGCAGAAGGAATTTTCCAGATTTTTCTCTGCAGTCGTGATTAAAGAGCATTATGTTTGCCTGAGGCGTGAAGACCTCAAATTTTGCCAGTGCTTTTGGAAAAAGCCTTCTAGATCAGAAATGCTTTTTGTAGCAGTACGGGCACAAAACACTCCACTGCAAACATATATTAGGTCAAAACATGGAGAAACAAAATTCAACAAAAGCATAATAAATAAATTAACTCACATGCAAATGTATGTCAGGCAAAAACAAACAAAACAAGACTCTAAAAAAACAAGACAATGTAGGCTACAGTGGGATTGTGTTTGTGAAGACAAGTTAGTTTGGTAGCCAAACCTTAGCCCTTTATCAAAGTCCCCACTCTCTTAGCTTTTCACAGGACATTGTGTATAAGAAAGCTATTGCTAGATCCCAAAACACCCAGTAGCCAAAACCTAGTAAGAGCAAACACATGCACTCCCTTCAAGATCCATTCTATTTAAATGCTCTTGTGCTCCCTTTCCTGTTTTGTCATCAACAAGCCAGGGATTAACATTTATCCATCAATCAAGAGTCAAATCCAACCAAATTATACTGTATAAACTCAGTGGTATGATTCTGCATTCCCTTTACATGAAGGGATTAGGGCCTGTGGGAATGGTCTGAGGAGACAAATGTGGATACCAGGCACAAACAGGGCTGTGGCCGGAGGAGATGGGAGGATGCTACACACCAACAGCATTCCCGTTGACTTGTGTCAGAGGCCGCGGGGGGAGCGGGCTGCGTGGCGGTCCAACAGGAGGGGGATGGGGGGCACGAGGAGCCTCTGCTGAGTTCCCCCTCACACTGATGTGCTCCCATCCTCCCTGAAAGTCAAACACACGTAAATGACTCAGTACTTGAAAATAACACCTGCAAGCATCTTCATAACTATCTGCTAACTTCCTTTGCAAATTACTCACTGTAACGTGCACCAACAAGGCCACGATATTCCTATTAAATCAATGTAATAAAAATAATTAAAGAAGTAATTAAATAAACTGGCTGTGTGATATTGCTGTGCTTTGGTTCTGGTACAACAGCTGCTTTCTGCTACCTGAAATTCTGTCCTGCTCTGCAATCTAGTTAACCAGAACTCTTTACTTGCACTATTTCATATTTAGAGGAGAAGTCTGTTGATGTTCTGTATTTTAAATATTGCCCGTGTCCTCTGTGCCAGAGAGCTCCATTGAATGTCAGAAACTAAAAACACATTAGTGAGCCACACTGTTGCACTGGGTGACACATTCTTCATTATGATAAACATGGGCACTTTTTAGTCTTTTGAGTCAGTCCCACACACGCACTGTCCTGCTGCTGAAAATACCAACGTTTATTAGTCCTTCACTGAAAATATTTGCAGTATTTACTCCCATTTGAGTAATGTGTGCTAAAAACTTAAATAATTTGTCAGCTTTTTAAAGATGTATTTCTTCAGTAGGAACCAATGTGCTTGAGTAACACAGACAAGGATGGGAAGTCAGAAAGTATTACCACATTGTTGGTTTTGGTCTTGTTGACAATAAGTATATATATAATATATCTTTCCAGCTTTATTTTAATTCCTTGAGTGCCAACATTAAAAGCTAAAATGATTTTGAACAGAGATATATGGTCAACTAAAGTGTGTATGTTCTTTTATCATATTATCCGTGAAATGGGAATTAGAGGGGGTCATGGACTCACCCCTATACCATAGTCCCAGGACTGGCCCTTGGGTTGCATGGGTCCCACCCCCAGCCTGTGGCAGACAGCTCCAGGAGTCTCAGCAGGGAAGCCTGGGACTCCATCTGCTATGGTCCACACCTGGAGAGAACAACAGCCCTGAGCCAATCATCAGCCAGTCATGGCTCATTATCAGGTACAGTTCGCAGTCGGATCTTGCTTGTCTTTGGTGCATCACCATGCCCGCTGTCCTGAAGCTTTCTGAGGCGATGCAATTTAAATGGCTTTGGTAAATACAGTGTCCGCAAAGTAACCTCAACTTCATTTCCTGGAGTGACTTCCTGTCTGCTAATACTGACCTGGTCCAGCGGCCCTACAGAAACCGTGGTGACGTTGTTGGAGATGAGCTCCCAGGCCGAGCCCTGAGGGTAGCTGGGGGTGAGGCCCTGTCTGTACCACAAGTTGCCTATATGAAGATGAAAAGGGTTTATTTGATTAGAATTCATTATCTCCAATTTTGTAAAGTTTTCTAATAAAGTAGAAAAATGTGGTGTTTACTGCTACTCACTGTTTTCATCCACAGCATAGACAGAGGTCCGCCCAACAGACAGCTGTCTGAGGGTCTGCCTGAGGGGAGACGGGATGTGGTACCAGCATTCTCCTGTAGAGAGACAAGACCGCTGGAAGTTGGGCTCTATTTGGTCTATTACTGCCTGGTGCATGTACACAAACAATAAAAGCTTTCATTGACTTTTAATGCTGCATAGGCTACAGGATAAGAGAGAGAGGTCAACTGACCTGCAGGGTTTTGTGGGGAAACGGATCCTCTGTAGAACACAGCTCCGTCCTTGGCGATGGCCCACACTTGGTTGGCTCCGCCGATGGAGATGGACTTAAAGGGCTGGTCTGTGCCCACATGTAGCCAGGAGCTTCCCTGTGAGATCAAACACACTGAAGCATGAGAGAAGTGTTGTTTTCGACACACTGAAATACCGTAAAACTGATTAATAGGCCGGGCTTTTATTTGCTAAAATCACTGAATTGACCCTGCTTTTATTTGGGACAGGCGTCCATATGGAAACTGAAACTACTATGAAACAGTTTATTTCAAACAGAATATTACTTGTATAAAAATGATCCAATAATATCAAATACACGTCATTCATTTGATCTAGCTCCGACAGACGGCTTATGCGCTTTTATTTTGAAGGCAGCAACGTAATGAAAACAACATAACGGTGCATGATGTGAGAAGTGTGGCAGATGAGACAAAGAGAGATGGACTTTACATGACAGATTTCACAACTTGGATTAATTTTGGTGGTAAATTCGGTGGACCCATACAGACTAAAGGAATATAAATAATCAAGGAACGGAGACATTCGGACTTCAAAGGGAAACAGGAGTCTGCACTTTTCCCCCCCTTTTCATCTCTTCTCTCAAGAATTAGACTTGGGGGCTTTTTGTTTCTGTTAAATGAACTGAAAGATTGAATTGTGGAGAATCGAACCGATCTAATGTTGTGTAGCATGTCCATACTGACATACATTTAAATATTAATATTTGTATTAACAATCTAAGCAGCTTAGAAGCAGCTAAAGCTGGGCAACCCAGCGGGGTTTAAGGGGTTTTATACATCCAAAGAACTTCTGTAAAAACCAGACCAGGCGTTTAATGGAGACCTGCGTTTACTTGTCAAAATGTGTTCCCACACCAGGCTAGTAAACGGAGTAGGCGGCTATTTGGGACTCTGCTATTAATTAAAGTTTTACAGTAATAACAATGAAATCTAAGATCTATGAATATTCAGTAGATCTAGAAACAGTTCCTGCTGCTCTCACTGAAAATCTCTCTTGGTTCTAAAAGTAACTGTAAATGTTTACTGTCCGAATTTGTTCATCAGCACGTTTCTCACCGCAGGGTTCTGGGGGCTGACTCCAAGACGACACAAGACATCTCCCTTGTCACTGAGGGCCCAGACAGGGACCTGCTCCATCCTGCTCTGGGCCAGGCATGGCATCAGAGAGATGTCACTCAGAGGGATGGGTGGGACCTGCTGCCATGGACCTCTCAATGTGATCTTACACTTCCTGTACGCAGAATACGTGTTTATTTTAACGATGAAGAAACTGAGAGTTACACACCACAGAAATGTGTGAGAGTGTGCGTTAGTTTCACCTCGCCCATCTTCTGCGCCTGACAAAGTCTTTCATGGTTTTGTGGCCATGAAATGTCCTGTAGGAGAGAGATAAGTCAGAGTCAAATAGCATGCTTCTCTTTCTTACAATGTTGAGACAGCATCCTGAGAAATAACAGTAACGTACGCGGGGAAGTCTGCGGCGTACTGCCAGCCTTCTTGGTCTGTCCCTCCGGGGACGTTGTAGTCCACAGCCCACTCTGACACCTGAAACAGTTTTGTGTAGGAGAATTAGACGGCGATGAAACAACAAATGAAATGTGCGTGCAGGAGGGATTTTGCATCGATTCTACAGACCCAGGACCACTCAGGGGAGGGCGGGTGTGTGTTGCCTTTGGTGCACTCCTTCAGGCCGCTCTCATCACTCCACATAGGGCGGTCTGTAGGAAGTCCTCTGGAGCCCCCCACAAAAAGAAAAAGTCCCCCCCCACAAAAAACATTTATGTTTCCGGAGACAACTACTATGATCAAGATCGACTGCAAAGACTTAAACAGCGTGAAAGATGAAATGTTCCTACTTGTCTGTGTATCCTGTCATAGGGTTCCATCTTTGATTCTCATACACATGAACACTCCTGACATCAGTCTGCTGGTGCATCTGAACTGCATCTCCTGCAACACAAACATGGGCAACAATTAAAATGCTAGTATATAAAATAGTTATACATTTGTGTGTCTCTACAGCTGCAACAGGTGGCAGGGTCTTGGACCATGCTAAAGCAAGTGCACACAAAATGACAAGCTGTTAGCAAGAAGATGCATTGCTACGATCTTGTGTGTTTGCAAGTTAATTATTGACACTGACACAAATCTGACATTCTGCAGCTAATCATTATTTACATTATAGTATGTATAGATGGAATAAACATTTGACGTGTAAATAGAAATCAAAATAAAATTCCCATCTCAAATTCCCATCACCTAAAATGTCGACTTTCAAGAGAATCTGAGCTTGAGAAGTTGAACCAGCAAAAAGAAAAAAAATTATATTATATTATATTATATATATATATATATATAAGTAATTTAAAAGGACACATCAAAGGTTTGTGCATATCAGTATCAAGGAGAAGATGTGGGAAACATATTGGGAGATGTCTACAGGGGCTTGTTTACCCGGGGTGGGCTGTTGCCCAAAGCGCCCACTGTAGACCCAGGCGGTGCCGTCCCACCCGATGCCCCACACCAGCCCCAGACTGTTAGACTCTACACAGCGCAGGTGACCCGGGACCTGCCGCCAGAACCTGCAGCACCATACAGCGCAAGCACCCAGCGTTAGCCACATAATTGCTAGCACACAGAGACAAAGTGCTTCCACACACTGCAGAAAAGAGATTAGCAGCACAAATAATACCCACTTTCACCAGGCAGAGCGGTATGTACACACACACACAAACGCTGATGGGAAACCAAGTCAAGAGAAAGAGAGAAAACAAAATAAAGCAGACTACTAGTTGGTATCAGTCTCACATAAGGTCACAGGCCAGCGTGTGTGCAATTGCCTCCAGGGAGAAGGACGGGTCATGGACCATGATGTCGCCCTTTGAGGTTGTGGACCACAGGGCCTGTCTGGACGGGGGACCTGTGATCCCTCGACACTCACAGCAACAGTCAGACAACAGGCTCAACTAAACACACAGGACAGACCCAGAAACAACAGGGAACGTGATCAGCAATGAGCTTTAGCTAGTAGATGTAAATACTCGTAAAGTAAAAGACAAAAAACAGTTCTATGCTACATTTTCACTTTAGTGTCTGCTGCATGCTCTGTTTGTTTTTTTGTGTATTTACTGTTACCCAGTCATTCATGTCCTTTTCAGTTTGTGCGGCCAGTACCAGAGGCCACCTCTGTTTGGTCCTTTGGGCTGTGTACACAGCAAAGGCATAGTGGCAGTCCCTGAGCACCGGAACCAGCGCGGTCACTTCATTTATAAACACATGAAGGTACTGGAACAAAGACACAAGAAGGTGAGAATAAAGAGAGTGAACCAAACACAACTGCGACTTGTCTAGTTAATAAAACACATGAGGTGATCTTATTCTTGGTGCTATCCACGCATCTGTCACCTTCTAAGAGAATTTAACTGAACATAACTTAAACAGCAAAACCAACCTTTTTCTCATCATACTGTGTGTAGTAAACAAAGAAAATGCTGTCTTTCCTGCCGTCCGACTTGGTGGACTGCTCGAGAGCAACACCCACGTCCACCCAGCGCTGAGGCTTCCAGTCTCTCCACCAGCGTAACGCACCTTTACGCACCCACACTGACTGGCGAGGGACACAGAAAACATGTAGACACAGAAAATATGACAAGAGAGGAGGATATAATCAAGCCACGACAAAAAAAAGAAGGAGTTAAAGAGATGGAAAACCAGCCTTACGTGGCTTCTCTCCAGCGGTTTCTTGCTGATCTCCTCTCTGTGTTCCTGCTGCTGCTGTTCGCTCCAGGCTGCTGACTGGACTGGAGTCAGGGACAGAGAGCTGGTGAGAGGACCTGACAGAGAGACGCACAAGTCAGACGTTTAGACAGACAACCATAGAGATGACACGTATAGCAGATCTCTATACATGTAAAAACACACCACACAGACACAGTGTACAACATTAAAACAACACAGATATAAACTGACAATCAAATAAATGTGTGACAATGTGTTTTTTGACATTTGTAAATTGTTAACTGAGTAAATACATGAATCTTAAATTCTCACTGAATACTGGTTGTCCATATACCTGTAGGACTAAGCCAGGTGATCTGTGAACTCGCGTCCACATCGCAGCCTCCGCCAGAGATCCAGGTCCACACTGGGCCGTCCCCTTCTCCAACGCCCTCAGGGGTCTCCAGAGTCCCCAGGGCATAGGTGGCAGCAGCACTGCCATCTCCCTGTGAGGACCCCGCCGCCTGTGCGCTTCTAGCCGCTTCTGCCCCCTCCAGATCCACGTTCATCCAGGGGACGTCATGTCCTGCAGCCTCAGGGGTCGGGAGTATCGGGGCTCGGGAGGCCACCTCGCTCTCTTCCTGCGGTACCTCAGTGAGGGACGGTTGGGGCGTGGAAGTTTTGTCGCGGTCCGAGACCAGGCTGTTAATGAAGCTATCGCTGGCGGGGATGAATGGTTTGGGGGTGTCCTGCTGGGAGACTAAGAGAGTGTCCTCTGTTTTCAGGGGAGGTGTAGGTGTGTCAGCTCCCCCTAAAGGGACTACAGAGGAGGCTGCTGCCTCTAGGACTGGGGTGTCATTAGTGCTGTCCTGTGTTTCAGTAGGACCTAACTCTGAGTCCGAGTCAGCGCAGCTCAGAACTGAGCCTTGTGAGGCCTCCGTGAGATGGCCACTAAACTTACATTCACCCCTAATACACAAAAAAACACATACAGACAGAGAAGGGGGGGAAAAAAAGGTTATAAACAAGTTCACAAAATTCAAGAAGATTCGACTCAATTATTCATACAGACCTGGGCGGAATAACCTCTTTATTGCCCCATTGGGCAGAAACAGGGATCCAGCCGCTCCCGCTCGGTTCAGACGGGGTCACGCCCATTCTGAAATACAGGCCGCGGTCCTCACCTACCGCCCACACCTGACAGAAAAAGAGAGAGGAGTACAATGTAGAACAACAAAAAGGTGAAACGCAGTGATCACGGGCACACACCCACATACCCGTTGTAACATGTCATACTTGATTGAGCAATTAAACAAACACACTCAGTAATGACAAAAACGAAATTTCAGCAACAGCATAAAACTGATAGGATACATGTGGTAGAATAAAATAAAACTTTTATTATCACTTCAGTTGTATGAGAGGCACTACTAGGTCACAGGCGACTGTTACTTTATAAGGCCATATACTGGTGCCTGCCACCTCACACAAGCCATACCCATAATTACAGCCCTGAAATATGAAATATGGGATATGATGACGACGCCTTGGCCAGCTTCTAATTAGGGAGTCTCCCATGTGTCAGGCCAGTAGGGAAGTAGTCTTGGGATATATAAGGCTGGGCCTGAGGTGCTACTGCTGGGACATTGGCTGGAACGGCTGGCTGTACTCGTGTTACAGTGCAGCAGCGGGGCAGGACTAGAGGCTAGAAGGTAGAAGGGCTGAGGGGTGGGGGGAGGGGGAGGCAGGGGTGAGAGACAGGAGAGGAGGAGGTGTGAGATGTGGGTTTGCAGTGCTAGCAAAGTCCTTAGCAGTGATACAGAGCAAAGACTTTCTGCCCCCAATCCCAGCCCTGACCTGGCTTGTCCTGAAACCAGATCCACAGTTGAGGGTAAAATGAATCGTTCAGAGGGGAAGCAGCTAGAGTACAGAGGCTGGCTGAGGTGGAAACAGCCTATAATAAGGTTCAAAGGAATGAAAAATGATACTACTAAATATATAATTGACAAAAATCAAGTATATGTTGTTTTATGTGTCTAATGCATTTAAAGGTTATGTTGTAATACATTTTCATCCAATCTAGTTTTACTTTACTCACTCTACAAAAGGTAAGAATGAATAAGAACTGAAGACTTCTACAGACTTCTACTTGTGTCATTGAGTTTTTTTTCCTTCTAAAAACCCTTCAGCAGTAGTAGCTATAATGTTGAACCTACATTTTATACGCAAAAGTGACAAACACAATTACATTATGCAGTTGCCTTTGTTATTGTCTTCTGAATTTTATTTTTAAGGGAGGAGAGCAATACAATGTGATAAGGCCCAGGTTCTCATCAAAAAGGTATGTAACCTGGTCATTGAGTCCTACATCCACCATCATCATCTCCCCTCCGATGCTGATCCAGCCAGAGCCACAGGGGTTGTGGGAGTTCACGCCACGCCTGAACCACACCTTGAAACACATGCACATAAACATACAGATACGTTACCACCATAATAAACAGCTGCTATTAAACATGCTTGATTTTTATGCGTGTGAAGAGTATTCATTCACCTTATAGTCTTTGGTGACCACCCAGACCACACTAACTCCTATAGCCACGTGAAGCGCTTCAACCTCCTTTCCCGGTGATTCCACCTCTACCCATGATGTGCCTGACAGAAGAAGAAAATGTTGTGTGACCCTATCGCAGCATGCTGCCACCATTACTGTGGTAGTTGAAGTTTTTTTTTTTTTTTTTTTTTATATAAATCCTCGTCCTACAAAGCTACAGCTAGCTTTAATAGCACCTTTTGCTCAAATGACTTTTAATCCTTAACCATCATATTTGATTTTGAAAACTGTAAAGAAGTGTTGCTTGCTGATACTACTTGGGCGACTTCACATGCCGATGCTACCGGTGGTCCTTTCTGTGATGCTTTTGGAGGAGGTAAATGTGGACTACAATGAATGCTGACCAGTCGGGCTGTCCAGGCTGAGGCCAGTACGGACCAGCAGGTTCCCATCCCAGAGTAAAGCCCACAGCAGGTCTCCCGGGCCCGCCGATAGCTGAGCCACCTCCTTGGGCACTTCTACTTCCTCCCAGCTGGTGCCCTCTGGAACCCGAGGGTGAATGCCCTCTCTGAACCACACCTGCAGGGTCATGATAAAAACCTAAAATTGGACTGAGTGGAACATGGTGTAACATGCTCATTTGCTCAAAATGATAAGATATATTATGTTGATATACTGTATATAGATCATTAATGGAGCATCAAACCACATTATTTTAAGTATAAATTTAGCTGACCTTAAAGTTTGACTGTACATATGTAAATTATATGTGGTCATGCTGCCCTCTTGTGGCCAAAAATGTAAAGTGACTGTATCTGACTGTGATCCATGCATTCTCTCATATTAAACACATAGATTAAACAGTGTGTTTGATTTACACATATTAGACTGTATAAAAAGTGTGTAGAGGTTGTCGAGGGGGAAAACACATACTCCAGTGAACAAGAACAGGGTCTATTCAGTGCTGTATCAGTCAAGGAACTTTTACAATATACATAACTTTTTTTGACTTCCAGCATAGATTTTTAATAAACCTCAGGGTTGCATGTAATCATTCAAGTTGAAAAAAATTAAATATGGAGAAAGCTAGGTGTACTTCACATGCTCTAAAACCTGAGAGCGTTGATCCAGCAGACTGACCTGTCCTTGTTGGGACACCCCCCAGAGGTAGGGATACCTTCCAGACTGGTCACTCATCTCCCAACCACCACAGCTTATGTCGCAGAGCGGCAGGGGCGGCTTCCTGGGATTGTCCAGGGGGATCTGCAGAGGCACAGCAACATTGAATCTTAAGTCAGACCAGTCCTCAACTTGTCTACACAGATATATGGTATAACCAGACAGAGTCCAAACCTTCGCCCAGGAGCCTTGTGCTATGTATCTCCTGTAGCGGATCCACCGCCTGCGACGAACACAAGAGTTCCACTTCTTGTCCGGAGAGAAGTTGGCTGGGAAATCGACTGCGTACTCCCAACCCTGAGGAGAGACACAAACACAGTCTCACTAGAGTATGATAAGATATTTTATAACCCATTAGTCAAATCTAGAGAGATAGCAAGCAAGAAAAAAAGCATAGAAATAAATAAAAAGTACTGTGTCTTCATGTGTTGTTTCTTACCCCAGTCTGGCTGGGTACTCCTCCACAGCTCTGATCCACATACCAGTCTCCCTCCCACTCCCAGCTGCGGGAGGGCAGCTCAAAGCTGTGCAGCGGTTGAGGACTCATCCCGGTCACGTCGCTCCACGGCCAGCGGTCAGTGGGCAGCAGAGTGTCAGTGAAGTTGTCCACTGGGTTCCACCTCTGGAAACATACACAAACAGAGCAACCGCACTTCAGCATTACGGCATCTACATTGTTGTTGACAACAAACAAACAGCTTGGGCTGACCTGGTTTTCATAGGTCTCCTCTCGGTAGCGGATGGGGGTCTCGCTCGGTATTATGTTGAGGTAAACATGGTGGTCGCAGCCGATGCCCCAGCAGTGGCCCTTCCCGGCACTGACGCGCTTCAGCTCGAGCAGCAGGTCGTCTGCGCGCTCCCAGCACTGGCCAGCTGTGGAAAGGCTGTACACCCTGCCATACACATCCACGGCCCACAGCAACGTGATGGGCATGATGGCCCCTGAGCGGAGAATGCAAGATGATCTTTATGACTCGGTGTACTTCAGCTTTATTATCGATATACTGAAGAGATACAGCAATGAGTAAAAGCTACATTTGCGTTTAGATTCATCCATGACCTATGCACTCATAATATACTATATTTTATATTCTGTTATATTTCTGTACCATACTTTATAACATATTTAACTATATTACTACATTTCACCTATTATTTTATATCCCATATATTATTCTATATTCTGGTAATATGTTATTCATATTTATTATATTTCTATATCAATACAGACAAACACTAAGTATCATTACTTAATCATACATTGTATTTTTCTGGTGTATGCTGTTACAGTAGATGGTATCATATTACTCTTACATACACTCTACTTTGCTGCTACTAATCACAACACTATGTCGCCTTGTAATTTTGAGTTTCAACGCTCTTATATAGTTTACATTTTTTTATTTCTATTCTTATTTTAAATACTTATTATTATTTAGGTTTTACTTACTCCATTTATTTAAACTTTCTGTTTTTTGCTGCTGTATCACCTGATTCCCCCTCTGCGGATCAATTAAGGCTTGTTTTATCTTATCTTAATGGGAAAGAGGAATAGGGCCATAAGAGAAATAAATGTGATGGGTTGTATCATGTCATCAGAATTCACAGCTTAAAATCTGCATTTCTGATTTTTATTTTATTCTCAGAGCAGATTTCATTTTTTTAGTATAACTTGACTCTCAAAGTTTTGACGTCAGTCTTGAACTCTGGCTTTATTCTAAGGTTTCTAAGATTATTCTTAAACTATACACTGTGCTTTCCCCCCCTCTGAGATTCTTACTTTTTCCTCAAAATGACAAGATTCATTTTAGATGTTTTTTCTTCCTCAAAGTGACCAGTGAAACGTGACATTTTGGTTTTAATTTGAAATTTCCGACCGGAAGTCTTTTTTATTCCAGGTGCTTAGCTTGACGTTTGCCTTATCGACTGATACTAATCCGCTACAGTATTGACAGTCACTGTGCTTCGGCTACAGCTGTACATTCAAACAGGCATTTATTCGGTTTATTTAAAACCAATGTACAGTTATGTGATAAAAAAAACGCAGCTGCTTGAACTTTAGTCTCAAATTCAAATAGACGGAAAGACAGAGAAAAGAAACTGGAGGCATTTAGCCTATCAAATTACAATGTTTTTTAAGAGTGCAATTTCATACAATAAAGTTAATGTATCCGACATTAAACCTACTGGTGTGAAAGTAAATCAAGGATGAAAAACTGTGAGGGCTCAAACAGCAGCCTACCTGAATATTGGTATCCGATCCGCGGTTGTCAAGGGAGTAGCAACAGACGTGTCATGGCATCAAGTGCAACAGCCGATACCTGCCGTCTGCGAGGCCCATGCTGCTAGGAGACATTCAAAGCCCACGTTAAATATCAGCACAGTTGGAGTGACAGCGTGCCGTGCAGCGCTAATAACACAGAGAGCTGACATCGAGTCGTAACGTTATGCCGCAAAGTCGGTTATAAGCTGTTTACATGTCCAGGATGCAGGCAGCGGCCAGCCAACCCTCAGAGGCACACACACTGCAGTTACTTACATATGAGGCTCTGTCATGGGCAACACCTTCACAGCGGAAAAGAAGTAAAGGCATTCGTGCACATCCCGGGAGTGTTTTTTAATTCACATTCAAGACCAGAGGGAAGCTCTGTCCAACTCAGGAGTCCACAACAGGAAATGGCGGAAGTGTCGCTCTGATTGGTTGAAACGCTGCAGGAGTGTGGGATCTCTCCCTCCTATTGGTGGACACACAGGAGCCCCAGGTGTTTATTTCTGACGACCGCTGCTGATTGATGCGCATATTTCAATAATTTATTCAGCGCCAAATTAATTATTGAAACGCAAGGGTGGTTTTACTGGTTTGGCTACAGTATATTTAATACAGAGGGGGGAAAAAGTCTAAACCGATGTGATCTGTGTCCTGCACGGACAAGAGCAAGAACGTACAGCCTGACAACAGGGATAAATTAATGTCAGAGTGGTGCGCAGAAAGTTTAAATCTAACTTCCTAACATATGATATTTGATAAAGCAAACGCCACGATGCTGCCTTGCATGCGCAGCACCTCGGTCAGATATCCTCACCCGGGGAGTCCCAGGTTCAGCACCTTGGACACAGTGGTGCCCGGTGGACAGTAACTGAGTACATTTACTCATACACTGCACACTGTACAATTTTGAGGTACTTGTACTTAGCATTTTTATATTCTGATACTCGACTCCGCTACAATTCAGCAACAAATACTGTACTTTTTACTCCACTACATGTATTTGATAACTTTTGTAAGGAGTAACTTTGCAGAATAAGATGGATAGTAGGGCAGCAACTAGCTACGATTTTCATTATCGATTAATCTGGTTAGTTATGTCCAGAAAATTGTGAAAAATGTTGATCGTGTTTCCCAACGCCCATATCCCCAAATGTCTTCTTTTGTCCACAACCCAAGTATCGAGAGGGGTGTGAAGAAAATATAAAAATATTCACATTTGAGAAGCTGAAATCAGAGAATATGGACGTTTTTTCTTTAAAAAAGGACTCATAGCGATTAATTGGTTATCAAAATAGTTGGCGATTTATTTAATAGTTGACATCAGCTCTAATAGATAGTACAAAATATTACGTTAAAAGTTTATTGATCCCTGGGGGTAAATTCACAAGCTACCTAGCAGTATATATTCTATTTAAAATTAGCCCTATTTTAACATTAAATAAATAAACACATTAAAGCACCAATTATAACATACAGTATTCTACAATGGCCATTCTGCATAATGAGTTTTTACTTTTGGTAGTTTAAGTATAATTTGATGCTAAATAAAATTAAAAAAAAAACCTTAGTACTTGTTCCACCACTGGTGGTGACACACTTTAGTACACAATGTAATTATGACCCACCTGTGCTGCAGGGGGATGCTGTAGACCAGCTGACCAGCAGGTGGAGTCCTGCATTCAAAATGTTACAAAAAGTAGTTTTATCAATAAAACGTACTTAAAGTATCAATAGTACTCACTGTGATATATTATTATATATGACATCGTCAGATAATGTTAATAGTGAGGCGTCACCGTGTAAGTATAATTTTATGTTATGCTTAACTACTGTATGTAAAGTTAGGCACCGTAGTCCAGTGGTTGTCCAAACTTGGGGTCAGGCCCCCCTGCAAAGGGTCACATATAAGTCAGAGGAGTCACGAGATGATTAATGGGACAGGAAAGAAATCTGCATTAATATTTTTACTCCAGGTCCTGTAGATAAAGTCGCTGTAACACAAGAGAAAAAAAGCGACTACACATCACCCTTAAAATGCACAAACATCCCCTCATAAATAAATAAAACGTTAGGCTGTGATATTATTTCAGTAGTTTGTCTTTAAAGTTTTGATACTCATTATAACTGGATCCCATTACTAGAGTGAAAATCACAATATTTTCTATTTTTAACTCACTTTTGTCCTCCCCCAAACTATCCTCTGATTAAATCTGAGCAATTATGCAACATTAAGGATAGCCCACTCATAATGAGGACAGCAATTATGTAAGTCACAGTGTGAACAGGTTGACCTCCCCACGTGGGGTCCACTCAAACCCTGGCGCTGTAAACCAATTACCTAACAAACTGTATGTAAATATTGTCAATGTATGCATCGTGTTATAGGCGTAGCGATCGCACGCTTTTGAGATAAAGA
Organism: Micropterus dolomieu; assembly: GCF_021292245.1. NCBI lineage: Eukaryota > Metazoa > Chordata > Actinopteri > Centrarchiformes > Centrarchidae > Micropterus > Micropterus dolomieu. The sequence goes on from NC_060151.1 coordinate 15,728,241, forward strand.
CTCTGCAGTGCACTAGCTGCATGCAGCAGCTGCACCACAGCCTTTTATTTTCACGAGCTGTCGCTTTAAGAAGCCTTTCACTGCGCAGAGGCGCTACAGCAGCTCATCACATGATTTTTCTCTTGTGACAATCCGGACAGAAAGGAAAAGCCTCTCTGACTTCCAGCTGAGTTACAAGGTGCTGCGATGACAGATTACTGTTGTTTTGGTACCAATGGACCAACTGCAAGTGGGGAAATGGAGTTAAGTTAACCATTACCAGACTTACTCAATCCATTCCTGTTTTCAAAGTGGACATTTGGTAAATATTTGGGGTTGTTGCGCCGACGGAGTCAAAGTTGGCGCATGGAGAGGGACGAAGTTTCATTTTTGCGCAGCGTCTTTTCTTTGTTTTTGTCAGCACTACGTGCCAACCAACGTCGCACGGCTTTCCGGGCAGCGGAAACAAAATAGCCGAAGTTCAGTTTTTGACCCTTTCTGTGGCTGGGGTAGCGTTAAGTTAAGGGCAGAGAGCGAGACAACTTGAGGACACATTACGACGGGTGAGATGGTGGACAGCAAACCCCTTCTTCAGGACAGACCTCCCGCCTACAACGCCGTCCCCGGGGCTTATGAGTGCGGCCCGCAGCAGCAGCCGCACGGCTATGGGGCCATCCCCCAGCCGGCCCCGCCGCCGTACCCGTACCCTGATGGCCAAGGCAAGTAGCCCCGTTCATGTCGCACACTTACACGGTCCTCCCGTCCACCAGAAAGTAGCCAGACGGGAAGTGAGGTCTCACTTCTGCCCACTTCCGTCTTCGTTTAAAAGAAATATAATATTCTAGTTCGCTTTGTTTCTGGGAGCGTCAGGAAGTCAGAGGGTAAATTTTGGAACAGCGTGCCTGAGATTTTTTGAAGTTGAAATACCTTGACGGAGTCATTAGTTTCGTTTATCAGGTGCTACACTGTTGCGCATGCGTGGTATGTCAGTAGCATTGTCTGTTATTCATATTTACCACCAGTTACCACAGATTACAAGTAAAGTTTATGGTCAGATTATTTAGTATCAGCAAATCACCCAGTCGGTGTTTTTATACGAAGCAACAGACTGGGAAATATTAATGTTGAAATTTTGGCATTGTGCACGCTGCTTTGTTGTGCTACATTAGCCCCTGGCCTTGTACAGTACAGGTCTGCTGATGTCATCTGACCGTGGGCAGAGTCCGACAAGGAAGTTTGCGTGTCATTTTCATTCTGGAAACTAGCCTGTTGCAACTCTTATAAAACTACTGTGTTCTGTTCGAGTTTTAGTCTCTCTCACAAGGAGACAGAAACGTGTTGGTAAACATTTCTGAGAAGGCAGGTGTGGATTATGGTATCAAAGTTCACCAGGTGACTTAAAAATCACTGCAGATGTACACAAGTGGTGGAAAAAAAAAAAAAACAATATGGCCTGACAGTGTGTCCCTCCAAAAACACTCACAACACGTTCACACTCTAATCAGCTTTGACTCGGTCATAACCTGTTCTTTGACTTTCTCCAGGCTTTTATTTATGGCAACCTCATTATAAGATCTGCTTTTTGGTAGATCTGAGCTGTGTTTATTATTGAAAGGCATGACGCTGATCCCTCTCATTGCCCATATCAAGCTATCCTGAATATATATTCATCCTCAGCACTGCTGGACTAAAGCTCTATTAACTTGAATTTGAAATGGCACAATAGGTTCTTTCATTGTGTCAGTGCTTATAGAAGTTCATTAACTTGTGTTCTGTTAACTATCTATTGAAGTACTATCTGAACCTGTTCACACTATTAAGTGCGGCCTTTGGTTGTGAGTATGTGTCACTGCTGAGTGTGCATGGTCACATTCATGCTAAAATCCCCTGAATAAAACTCAAAATGTGGTATGTAACTTTCTAATTATTAAATATTATTTATATAACAAGTATGCCATCACCTTCTGTCAACCACAGGATACCCGTCAGCCCAAATGGGCCCTGCCATTGCCCAGCAGCCCTATGCTGGGACTTACACCATCATCCAACCCTCTGTAGTGGTGGTGGGAGGCTGCCCTGCCTGCAGGTGAGGACACATCAGAACACTTTGATTTCTCCAGTCTCTAGATTAGCACATGCTTAAAGAGGAGTGTCCCATGTTCACTGTGACTAAGCTGCTTCTCTGAATCTGTGCACAGTTCCTTTTTTGAGGCTGAAACCATCCCTTTCTGTGTGTGTGTCTTTGTGTTTAAACACGTTTGCTATCTGTATGTGTTTTCATTGTTCCTAGTCAGGCCTACAGTGTGACCTGTTGTTAAGTGGTCATGGCTTTCAGTTTTAGGTTGTTTTTTTTTTACAGGCGTTTCACTGTGCATGAGTCAACATCCTGTCAGTCAGATGATTTCAGCCTCAAACATGTGACGGAGCGGGTCATACCACATGGGGCCCAAGGTAGCTGCAGGATGCAATTCACAAGCGCACCAACTGGAAATCAGATTTACTCCCGATATACTGTATCTCCATTCCAGGAACTTGAAGAACCGGGTTATGTAGCTTTTCATTTCACAGCAGTGCCGCAGGATTGTTTCTTCTCACCAGTGAATGAACTGTTGGGTTTTGGTTATTTATGTGCTTGCTTTGTAATTCATGCAATTCATTTCATGATTCTCAGTCTCTCAAACTGTAATATGAAATCAGTTTTAAATAAGGATGACTGTTGACTGACTTGACTAATTAGCTGAGACTGCAGTGATGAATTCATGTATTTAATTTAAATGTTTTGCTCTACAAAGCTGTATTTCTAAAAGTACCCTATAGACTTACACACCCGCACTAGTATATATTGTGTTTGTCTACAGCATGTGAAACAGAAGTGTTGAGAGAGGCTCGTACACTTAGCATTTGCATCATGACCATGGTTACTTGCTCAATGAAAGCCATAGTTCCTGGCACCAGTGTACAAATAAGTTGTGTAAATACAAATACTTCCAACATCAGCAGACCAATCACTGTTTGTTTACAATGCCAGTTAAGCAAATTATATTTTAGGTAGAATAGCTAACTAGAATAATATGAAACCCAGTTCATCACAGCAGTGTCTAATATTTTCACTGTAATTAAGATTATTTCTATTTAATTTACATTCCAAAAATCCATAGCCATGGGACACTCTTTAAAAGCAGTAACAGTAAGTGCTTCCCAAAGTGGCGTTTCATTTCCTGTCTCTTTAGGAGCTAGGCCTGCAGCAGATTTGCTGGCCATGCTGCTGGTCGGTGTGGTGCAGTCACAAGACCATGGTTAGCACTTTGTTTACGGGACTCTGGATTAAAGCTGCTCTGAGACACCTGAGATGCCTTCAAGACGAGTTGGTTCATGTTCTGACAATTATTTGGTTCTTTTATTTGACTTATTATTATTATTTTATTTATTTCCACACGAGGCAAAAACCCTGTCTAGATCGTACTTTTTTTGCAATCAACATAAGCTCAGCAACCCTTACATCTTGCACACTATGTACATTTAAGATATTGTAAAGTTAGATGTCTAGTAGTCTTAAAGAGGTGGGGCGCACTTGTAAAATGTGTTCTTGGCAATAGTTAACTGTACATTAGTAATAGTTATATTGTTTATTCAGTGTAATAAATGAATAAACAAGTTATTCTGATATGAAACTATATCATTGAATAGCTTCTATTTGTAACTCCAAATAGCCTACAGCCAGGGACTTGCTGGACCCATAATGGTGTGTCTCATGGTTTCCTCTTTGCGTCTCTTTTTTGTGTCTTTGTGGTCATATTGCGTCTCATGGGGATGTTTTGCGTTTCTTTGTGGTAATTTTGCATCTCTGGGGATGTTTTGAATCTCTTTGTGGTCATATTGTGTGTCTTGGGGATGTTTTGCAGCTCTGTGTTCATTTTGCATCTCTTGTGGATGTTTCCAACATGGAACTTTAACACTTGTTTAAAAAACAAACAAAAAAAAACAACAACTGTACCTGGTAGGCCTGTTTAGTAATCAAAAGTTTTTCTCGTTGGTATGTGTTCCTTTCTAATGGTTTCTGTTATGTGTGTGTTGCAGAGTTGGTGTCCTAGAGGATGACTTCACCTGCCTGGGGATCCTATGTGCCATCTTCTTCTTCCCCCTGGGTCTCCTTTTCTGCTTCGCACTGCGTCAGAGAAGATGTCCCAACTGTGGCGCCACCTTTGGCTAGAGGGACCAAACCACGACTAGTGCACCTGCTCGTGATCTTGTGCATACACACATACACATAATCCAGCATTTATTTCTTTTTATTTTGTTATCTTTTCTTAATATTGCACATTGCTGTTGCCATTACATAATGTACATCAAATGATCAAGTGATATTACCATGAATTATGATGAGTTTTTATTAGAGGAATTCGTAGTCTCAGTGTGTTTATCTGCTAGTTGAAGATATATTCTAGCATATGTAAGTGGCCAGCTGTTGTCAGTGCCTTCACTACATGCTGAGTGGTCAGAGATTCCATCAGTCATGATTTCGCCTGTAGATTTCGCTCAGTCATCCAAGCAACTGAGCAGATTCCTTCTTGTTTCGTCAAGCCAGAATGAACATGTAGTTCTATAGGATTATTTTTCTTCCTTTTTTTGTCTTTGCTGGCTCACTGTATACATTTTTGTGTTTAACATTGTGCTTAGCAAAATTGTACCCACCACAGCATCCTCATAGATCACTGATGTATTTTATTTTTTTCCGGAAACCCCTTTTCTTGGGAGGGTGGGGGGCTCAGTGTGGAACACATGGAAAAACACGTACATGTTTAAAATACGACATGTAATGATCCTTGGACATGAACTGTGCTGGCTGAAGCGATGGACTTGCTTTGGACAGGAAGCCCGCACCAGTTTGTTTGTTTTTGATTATTATTTCTTGGGGCCATATTTGCACTCACCGTTTGTTTGATTCTTCTGCTGGGTTGTGCTTTTCCAGGGCCAATGCAGACCTCAGGTACATACAATCTGAAATGCCCTCGACTTTACAACCTCAATCACTGTTTGACTTCGGACTTGTACCTACTTCTAAGAGGAAAACTTTAATAGGAAAGTGAACACTGCTCCTTTGATATGTGGAGTTTCACTTCAAGAAAGCCTCCTGAGTAAAAGCTGAAGAAATCTCTCAATAATGTGTATAATCTCTTGGATTTTTATCTTAGTACTCTACTCTGTGACAAGTCACCCTGCCCCATTATTCCCAACCAGACAATCAATGAGAACGTCCATGTCCCTGTGTCTGCAGTATCTCCATGTCAACGTCTTCCATCGCAGAAACATGTTTTCTAACTGTCCAAGGCAGAAGAAAGATAACTTGGTGGATAGGATTAAAAAAAAAAAACCTTCTTGCTTGAGAAAACACACTACGCACGCTCTTATGATTGAGGTTCTTACTTTTTATATGAGTTACTGTAATTAAAAGTGAATGCTAATTATGTTGTTGACTGCTTTATTTATTTTTCGATCTTTTTCAAATAGGTGAACATTACTCTTGTAGATGCACTAAAATATACAGTTTGCATTCTGAACATTCAAACTGACCACAAGTTGAAGAAATACATTTTTATTTTTTATAGAGCAAATTCTATTACGGGTGCAATGAGAGAGGGGGAGGGGCATGTGTAAAGATTAAAGCAGAAATAACCGTCGATGTGAAGATGATTGTCACCACTCATGTCCATAAGAATGCAACAGCTGCATGATATTTTTACAGTAGGTATGTATGTGTCATTAAGGCATAAGTCCTGTCTTCAAGATTGTCTAGCTCTACAAAAAGTTAAGTTAGATGGCAAAGGACAATATTTATAGCATCTGTTGTACAACTGCATATACAAGAGGGACTTCAGGTTCAAGATCACTTGTGTGCCTTTTTGGATGCATCTCTTTTAAAACTCCTGACAGCATTTGACAGTCATTTTTAAATATCAACAGTGAGATGCAACATTTTCATAAGGACCTGAAGGTGAAATGCATATGTCCTCTACAGTACATTCTACTGTCCTATGGCAACAGAAAAGAAATGGCAACAGTCATTGTGATGATTAATAAGCAACATCAACAGTATAAATACATTGCAGTATTGTCATTTTTATTCATCCAATTCTCGAGTGCAGGTAAGAATGTGGTCATTTAAATATCACCACCACAAACAGGACAAAAATATACATGGAAAATATATCTATCTTAAATACATGATCATCTGTTCTGTGGATAAAACTGTTCCAAAATACTTCCATAGGAGAGTTTGCAACAGTGAGAGGATCCTGGATTCAAAAGGCTTTTTTTCCCCCTCTCTCCCTCAGTACTGGCCAAGTTTTGTTCTATCCAAACCAGGAGAATGTGTTGCTGGAGGTCCTGGGAATGGAGGATGTGCAAAAATGTGGGCAGATCAGATGACCGGTGCGGAGCGGTCGTTGGTGACAGTTGGGCGTAGCTTGACTGTGGCAAATGGGTTCCCTCCCCTGTGAAAACGCAGCAGAGATGAGTGATGAGTTCATGTTTGGGTAAGAGAAAGACAGATCATCTCATTCATGTTCTAATGTGACTTACGCGAGGTAAGCGGGCGCAGGTCTTGAGATGCCATTAGCCTGGACAGCCTGAGGAGAAAACAGATTCACGATCACCTGAGTGACAAGGCCCACACTCACTGTAACACAATTTGTCGTTACATACGTAACCATGACACATTTGCTGAATGAATAACTCAAATCATCCCCTTTTTTGTCTATTGAATTAGTGGTCTCATCTCAGCAGAGAGTTGCACATACGCAGTACCGATCAGGAAGCATGTTTACGTAACAACACATTATCTTTCAAAAATCAACCTGCTGGCTGTTGACAGTCACAAGTAGGGACATACTCTACTGAACATATATCTGTCAACCCTGAAAGGTAAAACTGTCAGTTTAGTTTAATCCTGCCTGGAGTGGCAAGCACTTGTTTATTATCTGTTTTGTACTACATTAATTTGCATTTGTTTAAAATTGGTCATTATCAAAAGGTTAAAAAAGTTTTTAAATAGGCTGCTGAAAATCTCTATATTTCCTGTTTTTTTAATCTGGCACAATTTCATTTGTAATTGAATAACCTTGATGTACAGTACACACACACACACACACACATTTTGCTGAAGGATTGGACACACTGCCGAATGGACAGTCGAGGGAAAGTACTTTCTGGGTCCTGGTTACACCTTGGAGACCATGTACAGATAACAAATATGTGACTGAAGTGAGAAATGGAAGGAGGAAATCTACCTGCAAAAGACACACACACACACACACACACACACACACACCCACACAAACTGAAGTCAACAAGTGTGGAGCTGTCCTACATCACTCCCTATTTACCATTTAGTGCATGACATTTACTGTCCAGCTCTATTTGACGTTGTCAAAATATTCCACAGTTGAATGAAAACACGCATGTGAATACTCACACAAAAGGTACATGTCAGAAATCTCAATTTACTTCTATGATAGTGTCTATTATATAGGGAGTAGTGAATGACTATATAGGGTGTGTTTGCTGACACAGCCACTGTTTTGTGAACTGTCTACCCGCTTAAGTGCTGAAGATAAATTGTTGATCTTCCTGGCAGCCCCACTGTCCTCCTGTTTTCAACCTGCAGTACTGCACAGAGTCCACAAGAGGTCAGACATGTATAGAGTGACTGATGACACCCCCCATCCGGGAGTGTTTCAGTCTTGGCACCGAAGATCTCAGGCTCTCAGATAACGCTCACTCCCTCTCTCCATCTTCTAAATATATTCATTCCTGAGAGTCATTATTGTTTCCTTAACACAAAGCACCAAACCAGTGAGGGTTCCAGGCTTTTCCACTTGCCCGTATTCATTCAGTTTATTTCCTGATCAGCGCAATAAACTGATGCAGCACACACATCATACGATATATTATACAATAATGTTCATGAATGTTGCAGCCACAAGTTGTTTACTAATCCAACACGCATGCGCACACACCAACACACAACCTCAGCCACCCACATACACTGAGCTAAACATACATTTTATAGTATTATAGTCTACTGTAAGAGTGGAAGACATTTCGCTGCATGCATGTTTCTTCTGGGATCTGTGTGGGATCTTTCAATAAAGTTAAAGCAAGGGGTTTTGTATGTTTCTAGGAATGAACAAAGGATAAACGTCCCTGTTAGTGACCTGTATTTACCCAGAAAACGGACGAAGGGACAAAGAGAAAGAGGAATGCATTGAAGATGGAGAGACAAATGTAGAGATGTGGAGATAAACAAACGGCAATGAGTGAAACAAAGAATGAAGACAGGGAGGAAAGGTGGGCATCAGGTTCAACCAGAGTGGAAGTGCTCTATAATGTTAGTAGTAGAGAGATGCAGGCTGGATGTGGACTGACAGGCATGGCAGTGGAGATGCACACACGAGCGTATGGTAATCCCTGGCCCTACAGCTGCATGTCTGCAATGTGGCTGTGGACCAAATGAGTGGTAAATAATGGATACTGTAGAAGCAGGAAAGAGAAACATATCTCCATTTGCCATCTGACCTCTAAACCTCTATCTGGGTCAAACATCACAACCTACCCGACCAGAATAGCCACATTGGCTGTGCGTGTGTGTAACGTCACTGTTTTTGTATTCTGTTGTAATTGTGTCTGCCTAGGCTGTCCATGTACATAATACAGTTTGACAGGTGCAATGATAGTATTATATATAAATAAAAGCGTTACGACAAAGTTTAAAACATGAGACTTAGAATGACATACTGTATATTGACCATTTCCAGTTTGACACTTAAGTCCATATGTTAAGTGAAGGTTCTAGTAAACTTTAGTAAATCAATGGCACGTACAGTGCATCACTTAAACCTTTGATCTTTCAGGGAACATTCAGGGGTCAATGGACTCCACTTGTAGGTGTATCCATATAGACCAGAATAGCAGTGTCTGTGTGATGTTGATGTTGTACAAATGCCTTCGTAGAGGAAAACCGCAACTTTGGCTGATGCTTTGCATCGTATGCAAAAGGCAGAACATTCAAAGAGTAATGGCTATAGCCATGTTGGTATGGGAGTTGGCTGAAACAATAATGCTATATAATGATAATAATTCTATGTTGGGGAATGATCAACATATTCAAAACCATCTGCTGAAATACAGAACGCTTGATTCATCTTTATGTGAGGAGACTTCAGGCTGACTCTGCTCTATCCCAATATTACTGCCGCTTACTGGAGAAGAGACTCCCAGAGACTCGTTATCAGTACACTGGGGATTATTGTATCAAAGGTATCTTCTTTACAGCTGTACCCTGGCTCAGCTTCTGTATTCATCTCCTACAAACATGTGAGGATGAACAGAGTCCTCTGACAGCAATTTGGGAGAGAGGAAAAACTTGGAGTAAAGCTGGCGCTAATCTAAAACATTTTTTCCCACAAAAACAGAGTTTCTCTGTCCATCATCATCTAAGGTGGCTTTTATGGTGATTTTTGGATACCCTACATAGAGCTGAAAGTTTAACAATTTAAAGTTCCCAATGCACCTGATGGAGGTTTTTAAACAGGTAAAGTGCTTAATCAATGTGTCTTCTGCAGTTTGAGCAACCTAAACCTCACATAACGAAAGTCAGCAATATCTTAGTTAATGAGCCATACTCATTTTCAACATTTTGTACCACCTCTGCCTCATGCTGAGCAGGACAATCTCTGCTTCTCAAAATATTTGATTTGTAGTATTACAGTTTTTTTCTACAAGACAGTGTGCTGATCTTGCAAATAAATATTAGACTAAAGCCAAGTATCAAGAAAATAGGCTTAAATCAGTATTGTTTGTACATGCAGAGAATGAAAATACCAAGAATGTCTGAGATATCACACATGCCTTAGAAGTTTTACCTACTCACACTCAGTTTTAAACTGCCCCTGAGTCCCTATAATAGATTTTCTTTATTTTTTTTATTATGTATGTCAGCTGACACAGAGTGTATCAGTGTGGTCAGGTTTCCAAGACATACCAAGCTCATCTGACACCACCTGCACGCACACAAACACACACAGTCATCAGCAGTCAGGATAAGGCTGCAGGGTACAGTAGCCATGCTATAGCAGGTATCAGGTGAGAGTCCTATCACGACATTACGGCAGGGCTTGACGGAAGGTCAACTGGGCCGATTACAATTACATTTCTCAGAACAATCATATTTAAAGGCAGGGATTAACTGTACTAGGCTTACTGAAGCATTTAACACTTGGCTTAAACTCTTGCCAAAACTGAGAAAATGTGAGATGCATGTACATTAACCAAATCGCCAGCCCACTGACTGACCGTGTGGAGATCAGAGGCTGCAGAGGGTGTGGGGGAGTGCTGGTGGTTGTTATGTGTGGTGACGGTGCTGGTGGACAAGATTTTGTTGTTGATGGCGTTGCGTTGCGGGGTGTCACAGTAGTCCGCAGGGGGGAGCACCATGGTCGCCTCGTCCGTCTCTGAGTCCTGGTGGTGGAGGTTGACCACACTTTTACTGCGGGCGGGGGCAGCAGACACACTGTAGAGTAGCAGGAGGGAAGATGTGAGAGATGAGGGGACGCAGATATATGAAAGAAAAGAAATAAATTGTAAATGTTCTGTATTTGTATAGCGCCTTTCTAATCTTCTCTCAAAGCGCTTTTACACTACATCGCATTCACCATTCACACACATTCATATACTAGCGGAACAGCCACCAGGGGCAATTCGGGGTTCAGTATCTCGCCCAAGGACACTTCGACATGCAGCCTGGAGGAGCGGAGTGAAGAAGGGAGACGGTAAAAGAGGGGAAGAGAAAAGGTCACTTAATCAAACTAATTACAGGACTTGAGTGTCTTGGCATGTGTGTGTGCTCCTGTATTTCTATCTTGGAGGGCTGTTTGAGGGCCTTATCTTGGGTTTAGGTTTACTGAATTTGATTCAAGTTAATCTTAAAGTAGATGTTAGGTTTATAGGCCTGATGTGGTACAGATTAAATATGGTCAGTGGAGGGTCCTCATCAGGACAAAAGGACAAGGATGTACATTTGTCTTGTTGTGTCCCCTGGCACTGGTTATAGCTTAAGCTTCCTGTTTCCATGACTTGCAGCAGTTGGCTGGCAGCCTCTCTGTGGGAGGTGGAGCACATTAAGAGCTAATAAATGAATCCAACAGGGATTAGTCTCTTTGAAGAAAACTCTCTGAACCTTCCCTCTCTCTCTCTCTCTCTCGTCAGCAGCAAAATCTATTCATCAGCACACAACATCCTGTTTCCTGATATTTTGCTGAGCTTGTCTGAAATATCCAATTTTAGATTCATTTCATAATATTTATATGAGCAAAAGATAATTAAATGAATCATGAGTTATGTCACGTAACAACACATACAGAAAAAGGTTTAATTTGGCTAAATTATTGAGAAAGATTGAAAGCAGAATATGACTCCAGCACAACAGGAATCAAAGGCTGGGAGAGTCCCTCATAGGATTAGAAAGGTTATCACTATTAACAGGCGTAACTAGAGCAAACACTGCCAACAATACAGCTGGCTGCAACATGAAACCTGCTGGTGTGTGTGTGTGTGTGTGTGTGTGTGTGTGTGTGTGTGTGTGTGTGTGTGTGTGTGTGTGTGTGTGTGTGTGTGTGTGTGTGTGTGTGTGTGTGTGTGTGTGTGTGTGTGTGTGTGTGTGTGTGTGTGGGGGCTGGAACGTGGAGTCTCCTTACCCGTTGTTATTCACGAGAGGTTCGGAGAATGCACGGCAGTAAGATGAAGGGAACCAGCCCCTCCTGCAAAAACAGCGACAAAAGAGAGAGAAGCCAGGTTAGAGATGATTACATCAGAGGCCTCCGCATCAGCTCTCATTGAACGGGAATCTGAAAGTTTCTCGAAATAAGTGGGTCGGTCCTCAACTCAGTTGCTTCCTCCGTCTCTTAACCAGAAGACACAGACAGACAGATGGGCTTCTTTTTTGTCCCCACATCGAGTATTATTGAGATACCAAAGAGATATTACAGTTTTCTCTATTGTATATGCTGTGTGGATGTATGCTTACGGTAACTATGGTAGCAAAATGCTGGAATTCATTACAGAAAACACATGCTGATGAACGGATGCCATGTAGATATATTTCTACATTTATTTATGTCATCTGTATGTTTGTCTGCGTGTAGCACCTTATCACCAAAGCAAATTCCTTGTATGTGTAAAACACTTGGCAATAAAGCTCCTTCTGATTCATTTCAAATGCCCTTTCCCTTTATTTTGATGGATTACATCTTAAACAATTCTTCCCTATTGGTTGGAGAGTGATTCTTTTCCATCTTTTCTAAGGTCTTGTGTTCAAGGTCTTATCTCAGACCTGCTGAGCTGACACACAACTAGAGTGTTTGCTTGGATCTTGAATAAATCTTTGCCATCGGTTTAAAAAAAAAAAAGTAAGTGTCTCAGTCAGATTTCACAAACAAGGTTTCTAGTGACCTCAGCAAGGGAATTCAAATAGCCATTTGTTCTTGCCCACACACATATCAAAATAAACTTGACTTCATTATGGAGTTGAAAAACATAGCAAGAACAACGTGATGAAGCTAGTCGAATGATTAAATTAAATTAAGGGGACTTTGCTCCAATGATTTCTCACCTTTATCTGATTAAATATTTTTTTTTATTTCTGCTTGAAAAAAGCATTTAAAAAGGATAGAATGAAAAGGTTTAGAAAAAGTGAGAAAGAGCTAGCTCAGACCAAGGACTGTGTGCTCTTATGGTACAAGAATGTTCGTAATCAGCGTGTAGCTGGTCAGCTTCTCCATGTGGATAAATGTTAATATTTACACATTTGGCCTGGAGAACAGGCGTTTCCTTCGTGTACCTGCGATAAAAAAGTACTCCTCACTCAGTCACACTCATATTAATAAGAGCTTTTATTTATTTGGGGAAGGATTCTTTCACTAATGTTTCTGATGGCCATTGAACAGGTTCACTCCTACAACTTGGCATTAATAAAAACCTTGCTCAAGGAAAGCTCACTAGTAATGCTAGCCAGGGGTGTTCACGCTACCTCACTGACTTTCCCCGGAGAGGCAAGCAAAACTGTAACAAGCCTGTTTCAATAATAAGACGGTGGGATTAAATCTGTTTAGGGAAAGTGACCATGATAATAATAAAGTCTCCAAGTCAGATTTTTGGTCAAATGTTGCGATGGGTTAGTATTTATTAGCAGCTCATTGTGATTCAATGTATCTCTGTCTTGCTGACATTTATTCCTCATCAATAGTGTGTGTGGGTATCTGAATCAGCCTAGGTGTTGCCAGGCATGTGTTGCCGGGATACTCTTTCAAAGATGATATAAGACAAAGGGAGAAACTCAGCCAGAGACTCAAATGCATCAAAGCCAAACCTGCAGGACACAGTCTATCTTGTCAGGTGCTATGCTCTGATAAACATGATGATATACACTTTAGCCTTTAGGCACTCTAGCTCGCCTTGCTCACAGCGGTGAGGCAGCAAGACCAAAGTTTTACTTTGCGGCAGCTTCAATTTTGAAAGCCACTCAGAAATGATTCCTTTCTGCCCTTGATCAGTTCTTTGGATATATTTGTCAGGTAATTTCAAATTCAAAAACACACTTCCAAGGGCTTCAGATCAAATCCCTACACATCAGAGACCTGGGGAGAGCGGACCTGGTGCCTGTCTGTGTGAGAGCAGGTGGTACTCTAAACTTCACTCTCTGCCTCGCTCCAGTCCGCTATCGTACATCCCACCCTCAGGCCATACTTTACTTTGATTTCCTTATCAGCGAGTGTTCCAGCTCAGGCAGCACTCTGCAAGCCTAGAGCTGTGTGCTTGCGTGTACGTGGTTAGCATAACAATCAGGCAAGAGACCATCTGGCCAGTTAGGACAGTGCAGTCCAACTCATATCAATCACATGACCGGTAGCAGGATGCATGACAAACATGGTAATAAGTTGGTGGTGATTATAATAAATTCACACATAAAACAGAATAATATATTGTTAATAGTCATTGAAATATAAGGTTAATGAGGTATACATTAATTGTGAGCGTATGCACATATGTGTCCTTATGTACAGCACAGCGAGTGCCCATGCCTTCACATATTTGTGGAATTTTAGTCTTTAGTAACAAATATTTGTTCTAGACAAAAGGAACATGTGCGATTCCACTCACTTTCCATTCTTCTCCAGTTCGCCGTACATCCACCCGTCTCTCTCGTCGGGGATGAGGAGGATGATGATGTCTCCCTCGTCAAAGCTAAGCAGTGTGCTGTTGTTGCCGGCGGCGTGGGGGAAAACGGTGCGCACACGTGGCCTATTCACTATATTGTTGAGGCCTGTGGCGACAGACACAGACCTGGCAAAATTGTTCTCCTCGCTGTTCCCGTGGTCTAGAAGGGAGGAAGGAAGAAAGGTAAAGATGAAGAGTGAAACCATTCTAATGGCTCTCTCTGTACTTAAATAAAGTCTAGCTATCTAGCCGCTAGATGAAAGTTTAGCGGATCATAGTCGATAGAATGGCAATCCAACTCAATATAAACCAAAATGTCAGCCTCATGGTGGTGCCAAAGGAAAAGTCAGTCATCAGAATTTATTGTATCCTGTAGGGACCTTGAATAACATATTTCATGGCAACCCATTTAATGATTGTTGATAACCAGACCAAACGACAGACTTACATTGCCACTAGGATGGCTACAAACTAACAATCATTTATAATAAACATTTGATTCAACCATTTCTTCCTGAAATTGATTTTTATAGCAATGAATGGGCAGTGAAACTGCAAAGAAAAAAAGTGACACAACCAAACCCAAGTTAAGTAGATACTACTTTTTCAGGCCAGAGGAAGCCGCAAAGTCACAGAGGGAGGTGCCAAATAAAAAAAACAATGCCATATTCCATGCAATAATACCTGGGATGTTGTTGGTAGTGGTGGTTACACTGGGGGTGCTGTTCTCCTGGGTGAACATGCTAACCAGAGGACTGGTCTGAGCCTTCAGAGGTGGGGCCGGAGGAGCAGAGATGTTCTGCCACAAGAACATTAATGATAATGTTAGGCCAGCACTGTTGATATTATAAGTATATTATTAGACTGAGTCACCAATACAGCTGGGGATAGTATTTTGGCCTCATCAAAATCTAAACATAAATCTATAAAGCATATTTAGCAAGATGCATGAATATAGTGCATGATCCAACATAGTGTAAGATCTAAAAAAAGAGCCATTTCCACTTATTATTGTTGCAGTAGTCATGAGAGAAGATAAGGGGTAACATTTATGTGAATATTAAACTACATTTTGCTTAATAAATGTAATTAATGCATACATAATCTTGTAAAAAAAAAAAACTAAAAAAAAAAATTGTATTTCAGCATACGAATATTCACGCTTCATTAATATGCAAACCTGTACAGTCAGGTACTCTTAAATCTAATCACATCATCTTTCAGATCAGATACCGTGTTCTACCACACAAAAGAAAAAATGCACTTTGATACAAGGCGGCAACATATCTAGCTCGTGAACACGTCTTTAATAGTCCCTTTATCCCTCTGCTCATACCACACTGTGCCGTGACGGGGAGGGAGAGGGCAGAGGTGTGACGGGGACGGCCGTGCGCAGTTGCTCGATCATCGTCAAGACGCTCTCGGGCATGTCGGTGGCATCGTTGCACTGGTCCTGCCAGCTGCTCAGCTTTTCCGTCAGTATGTCCCTGGCCTGTTCAGCAGGCACATAAGAAAAGATATTTAAAGAACACATGAGTAATCAGTAGAAACAGTGCAGAAGAATGTTCATCACTATGGTAACACTATGCATTGAGATTCCTGAGATTGTGGGTTTTAGAATAAGTTATTCTGGCTGGTGTTTTGATTTGAGTATATTTGTTGAAGGTTTTCTCCGTAAGGTATAATCTGATGTACTTCAAGATCCGAACAGTTAAAAATCTTGGTGACATATAGCTTTTCACCACCGTTGCAACTTAAATTCCAACATAAGGAGTAGAAGGAGTGTCTTGTACCTTGTCATGGAAGGAGGCTATCTGGTAGGAGAACAAGCAGTGTTTGTCCACCAGGAAACAAAAGCGTCTCTTCTCCTCCAGCAGCGCCTCCTTACAGCCGTCTGCAATGAACAACTGCATGTCCATCTGACGGCTTGTCAACGTTTCCAGGCACTGACAAAAAACATTATAACAACATTATACATTATAATAACAAAAGAATCCTATTTAAATGGATTGGTTTGCCTTTTGTTATCCACTGTCCAACAAACTAAAATAGATCATCTTGTCTTATCTTCCCGGCCACATGGTTTGCAGCCATCTAGTCGCTTTCACTGACAATCAGTACCCAAACCCCAACAAGAACAAATGATATTAAGGAGTAGGGCTCCTTTCTCAATATCCTAATCTCTCTCTTGCAGGGGCCAGACCAGGGGTTACTGTTTTGACAGATTGCATTTAGTGTTTAGTGAAAGGATAGTGCAACAGAAGGAAAGGGGGGTCAGGGCGCAGCAGTTGTAGGGAGGGGGATCTTATCTACACTGAAAACCTGGGATTATAAAAATGTCAAAAGGCTACTGAAAGAATCTTACACTAGTGTGTGCCCTTGTGCATGTACATGAAAGTGTCTTTCTGAAGTCACTTAATCTATGACTATGAACTTTTTTTTAAACTTATTTGATCATTTTTATTATCTTTGTTTATTTGAAATTATGTTGTTTACATGAATGAATGTAAGCTTCATACAGACACATTTCAGATGATAAAATGTAAATATGAGTGAACTAAACAGATAACAACGGTTTCAGAAAAAAGTAGTAACCATAATGTATTGTATTTAAAAAAAGAAAAAAAGAAAAAAAAAAAAAAAAGGGTACAATGTGTAAGAATTGAGACTACTCTCCACCTGTCGAATTCATATTCCAGAAAAAAGTGGGCAGCATTTCACATATCAGGCCATAATTACTGCTAACTGCCATTAGTAAGACCAGGACTATGAAGACACGGTGGCATCAAGAGGAAGAGCGAGAGTAAGGTCGGCCATCAGAGAGGCAGTGACAGCGTGTTGAGCCAAAATATCTACTCTGTGAATTAAGGGTTTATTTCAACCAAACCAGAGCTGGCAATTGTTAAAAAACAGTGGAAAACTAACCACAAAAAGGTTTTGGTCAGTTTTATTTAGTTTCTGTAAAGTTTGAATGAAGTGTCTTTTATGATGAATTAAAAAGGCAATTAAGCTGGTCTTAGTTTGGTGAAAGAGAGAAACTTAAATTCAGAAGGTGTATGCTTGTACTTCTTCACACTCTCTAAAATTCTTACACATTGATCTTTAAATGTAGTATTAACTTAGGATTGTTGCCAGGCCCCTAGAGGCGTGTTTGTATGGTGAAACCAATCGTTCACGTAAAGCTTCTTTAACGTTCTTTAACGTTTTATCCCCGACACCTTGTCAGAGCTACACTTGAGATCCAAAATTCTTATCCCACTAGCTGGATTTGACACGCCTGTAACGGTTGTTTATACAATGGCACACACCCTCTCTCTATTCAGCTCTTACAACGGTCCTTTTCTGAGGGCTTTATTTACCAGGAAGCTGTGGTGGGTTAAGTGCTTTTTTGTGTGTGGAAAGTTCAGATCTACTCTGTTAACCTATACCCAGAAACATATTGTGCATGGATATGTGGTAGACATTTAGAAGGAGAATGTTCTGAAGTTCAACGAAATTAATTTTAGTGTCACAATAGGGTGTAAAAATAAATAAGATCATTAACTTCCGAGTTAATTACTTAATCAAAATGTTTGTGTAACTGTTCCTCTGAGTGTTTTATTTCTATAAAAACAGTCAGAGAGGATAACAAACAACACAAAATAAGTGCAGTAATGATATATACCATGGGATGATAAAGACTTTGCTAATCTACCAAGGTAGTGATCTCTTTAATATCTACAATCATATATATCTATTAATTTGATTTTCCAGTCCAAGTCTAATCCACCACTGGTTAATTCATTTTTCCCCTCAAGCGCAAACCGTCCAAACACTGCTGTCTGTCTGCTTGCCCGAAAGAGAATCTGTGTCTCTCCAATGCTAGGATGTCCTTACATGAACACATCAATTTACGGTTGATGATCTCTCGCTCAACACCAAACATTATGATAACAGGCTTACCTTTGTGGCTACATGTCAGCAAACAAGCAGATGCAAATGTATGATGCAGACATACACACCTACACACATTACAGCAGAAACAGCACTCTCCACATTACTGCCCAGTTGCTCTCCCTTTATATCTCTTTTCCTGCATCTGTTTTTTCCAGTGACCTCGCTGTCCCAGGTGTTTGCATTCACCTGAACATCCCATAATCTCAACCTGCTATACAAGAGCAAGTTTGACTGCAGTAAAATCAACTCACGAATACTAAGTATCTAAAAAAACAAAATGTATAACACCAAAGTTAGACTGGGTTGAAACTCGTACAATAGACCAGTCACATACTGCAAACTTTAAATGAAACTAATGTTATTTAAAAACGAATCTAAAGTATACTCTTGCTTTGATGACTTGCAGAAAGCATTTGACTCTATTGTGTGTATGAAAAAACAGTGGTATTTCTGATACAAACTAACTTTATATCAATCGTCAATGTGCAATAAACATTTGCAGAATTTGTTTTCACAAGGACGTGGGGGTGGGGAAAGGTTTGGTCGCCAGCTAATGATACTCAATTAATCTGTGAGTAATTCTTTAGAGGGGGGGAAAAAAAGGCAAAATTCTCTGATTCCAGCTTCTTAAATGTGATTTTTTAAAACATTTGAGGAAGTCACTTTGTGCTTTGGGTAAACTCATGGGACATTTTGTAGTCCAAACAACTAATTGATTAATTGAGTAAAATAATCAACAGATTAATCAACAATGAAAATAAGTGTTAGATGCGCTAGATACACAAGCAAGTATACACCATTTCCCACACATGATATGATAAGGTGGATATGGTGAGAGGCGTTACCCTTACAGTAAAACATTGTTTAGGTTGTTTGCCAATTGTGTTATCATTTTTGTAGCCTACACAGCGTTCTGTAAAATGTCAGAGGCACATTCATAAACTTAATTTAAATTGCTAATGAGTGAACAATTTTATCATTGTTTTTACGTACATTGGAGCCAGCGTTTTTCTGTTAATGCTCTTTTAATTGCATCCTGAATTATGAAGAAGTTTGTAAAGTATGTTGCAAATTGAGCTCTCTAAATCAATCACTGATCATCTTTCTGACATTTAATAATAATGGCTAAATTTAGAACCTGACCGATAAATTGGTGCGTCGATATTATCGGCAGATATGAGCTAAATTGGTATCGCTGTTTATTAACAGCAGATAAATGCCAATTTAAATTCTCAATTATTAGAATCAGTTGAGCTCTAGTTGAGATATCACTTCTTTGCCGTTCTTCTCATTGGCAGGTCTAATGAGAGATGGAGCGGGCACAAGTATCGATATGCAAGCATGTGTTTAAGGAACTGTGCCCAGTTCCACAATAACAACAACAGAACTATGCATATGTGCAGATTTAGAACTCACAGTTTTAGTTGTGACACTACAGAGTTTTATGGATCGGGCTCCAGATCTCCAAACATGTATTCATCATTTGCATTCATTTAGCTAACTGAGATGTTCTACAGGGTAATTATAATTTCATTACTACCCTTGGAATTATTTATGATGTATCACATGCATTTAAAGTACTTTTAATTCTATTTATCCTTTCTTGTGTTTTGTTTTAGTAAGAAATACTGTAGCATTTCAGGCCAGTAAAGATCATTTGAATGGAAAATAATTAAAGGAGAGACCGAGAAAGAGAGAGTGTCAACACCTTTTCCAGAACTGTAGAAGTGGGTGGCATAATTTCTTCTAACAAGTGGATGAGAGGGGAAAAAGGGGGAGTGTGAAATCCTATTTTGACACACACACACACACACACACACACCTTAATCATTTTACATCTGTCTACACTGCAGCAAGCTTGTTGCTATGGACAACCTCTGTTTATTCTGAGAACTATAGGTAAGTAAGAGCAAGGGTTGGCAACAGAGAGATAAGACAAAGGAGAAAAATAAACAAACAAAACACACTACACATTTCTTCCAAAAATAAATCACACTTTTCCCTCTTTGTACACAAGATTAACAAAGATTGAGATATGTATCAAGGCTCTTGCGTGTCAGACACTAAACTTTTCAAAATTGTTTGACAGTCAGATCAGGATTGTTTTTGTTGTTATTTTTTTTTTATTAAATCCCGGCTCTGCTCACTGACTGATCTTTCTCTAGTTTTCGAAGTGTCTAGGATGTATGGTGAATCATCCGCTGCTATAAACTCCTGCGTCTAAACCCTGACACCCTGTCTGTTTGCCAGCCCGTCTCTGTGTCTGTCGGGTGTCTAAATCCTCATACCTGACATTAAATCAGATATAGGAGTACAGTGGCGAGTGAAAACACAAGGAAAGAGGAAACAGAAGAAGGTGAAGGAGTGGCAGAGATACAATGGAGAAAGGAATAAGAATGCTTTCAGTTTCTCTCTCTCAACTTTTGTCAGTGGGTTTAGAGTACACAGCGAAAATTTTAAGTCGATCTGATTAATTCCCTAGGAGGAGTTTGTTAAAGTGTGAAGTGTGTAAATCACCAAAAATGACATTAAATCCAAAATGGCCAACTTCCTGTTGGGTGTGGGGAATCGCTCAAAGACACTTTTTTGTACGTCTGAATATGATACACGTACCACAGAAATTTCGTACATGTAGGTGAAACTTCGGCCGGGAGTTGCTCTGTAGGGGGCGCTACCAAGCCATTTTGCCACAGCCATGTGCGAGACCCATAAACTACGAAATTTTTCACCCCGCCTGAATTGAAATGATGATTGAAATGTGTTTTTGAATTATGTTTAAAATTAGATTACTTTGCAGAAGAAAAAAAAAATCCTTCAGTTCCAATAGGTATTTCGCATGTTTTATGCTCGGGCCCTAATTATTTTCTTCAGCTCTGGTTTACAGCATGTTAACATGCTGGAATTCAAGTTTACATAACTGGAGAAAGTGATTTCTGGCCACCACTTTTTGTTTCTATCAAGTAGTTTTCTTTGCGTTATGATAAATAAACAAAACCGAATTGAAAGCTGAATTGAAAAATCAAAGTCCTCATAGAAAGTTAAAGCTGCACCAAACCTACATATTCGTGATATAACTGCTCTCTCTTTGACTTTGCCAGGCAGGTTGTAGACAGAATACACAAACCCTTAAACATTCACACACACACACACACACACACACACACACGCAAGCAAACAGGCAGCCTGACTGGATTGATGGCAGGAAGGTTATGTAAGATCTGAGACTGCTGTGCCCTCAGGGTTGCAGCTTTGAGATTAAACTCTAAGTTTTCCTTCTGTAGAGTCACTGTTAAGCTGATGATACACACAGCAACTTTTAGAGCAATGGTGCTGGGCAATGCTGCCATCAGTGGTAATGAGTAAAGATTACTGCCGTAATCCCCTTCCCACACCACTCCGCCACCTGCCCACCCCGCCGCTGTTCATTCAAAACATAGTCGGTCTTGCCACCAGCAACATTGCCCAGCAACATTGCTCAAAAAGTTGCCCCGTGTATCATCTGCTTTAGAGTGCGGTGGCACCGTGTAAGAACACTGATTAATTGTATGCACTTGGGTAAACCACCTCAGGTAACCGTGATGAAATCAGTAACTCATTTTCCAGCACTGGACCATGAATGATATTTGCTATAAACAGGGTATGAAAAGAAAGTAAAGAGTGATGTTGAACTGGCTAACTCTGCGTTAAAGGTTCTGTATATGAGATTCTAAACATTACATTAATATAGCAGCCGACAACTATTAGCTGTGTAAAGACATAGTGGAGTAACAACGTCCTTAGAGAATAACGTCACACACGCCTGTGTTGTACTCCAAGCTTCACTGTTCTGTTTATACAGCCGGTCTGGCTGTGTGTGAAAACCTTCTGTGAGGAGAGCAAGACAACAGCTGTTTCTTTTCTCATCTCAGAGCAGTGAATTAAGGATTGATTTCGACCAAACTGAATTTGGTGATTGTAGGAGCAATAAAATTAAATATATTAAACAATAATCTGCAAGGTTAAATTGTTTTTTTTCCACCGGAGTCTGGTGGTGAGCAATAGCAGTTACATAATAACCAAAAGATCTCACTGTTTAACAAAAAGGTCTATGTAGGGATCATTACCATAATGTTGTCAGACTCTTATGTCCCCTTTCCATCCAAGTGGTACCAGCTCAACTCAACTCGCCTTTGTTTTCCATTGGGCAAATCTGGTACCAAGTAGGTTTTTTCTCGTCAAGGTTCAAAGCGAGCTGTGATGATACCAAAAGGTGATGTGTCAACACTGCAGACTACTGATTGGTCAGAAAGAATAGTCACTATTCACTGCATGACCATTGCACGTGCCAGATGGGGTGTCTTAAACAAACTTTGATTGTAACAATACTCTCTGTATTTTTGTATTATTATGGCCTACGTGTGGAGAGGTGTGTGGCACGTGGTGTGTATTGCGTTGAAGATCACATCACGTGTTGCGTGGCTGAGGCGTATAAGCCAGAATATTTTGGTGAATTAAGGGTTTAAGTGACCAAACCAGAGTTGATGTTTGTTGGAACTGTAAAAATACTGAGAAAGATTGTTTTGATGAATTTTATTTTTGTTTCTGTCCAGTTTGAATGAAAGTTTGATGATCTGCAAGGTAAAATTACTTTTTCCTCAATGGAGTCTGGCAGGCTGTAGGGCCCATTTGTTTTGTTCCGAGATGTTGGTTCTCTTGTGCGACATTTAGTGGCAGTGAATGTTGCTTGCAGTACCTTGAAACAAACATACGTCTCAATAGTCCACATGGATTAATACAGTATTTTATAACTAGCAACTCTGGTCAAATGTGAACATTCGTCCTTGTATAGTTGATTGATTGTGTGGACCCTTGTATCAGTGAGCATACAGGTGGAGCAAGAGAGGATTGCATTACTGGTATATTTGTAGAGCAGACATCACCAAACAGAGACGTATGACTGCACAGACCAGACACTTCACACACTGTCCCAAGCTATGATGGTATTATTGGAACAAAACAACTGAGCCCCTGTGACAGTGGAATTTGTAGCTGTACAAAATAGTTACAAATGTGTAAATTTGAAGTAAATCTTAAAAATACATTTGGAGTTTCAAACTTGTAGTCTTTGTTTTCTTTCCCACAGACAACAGTTACACCTCATATTCTTCATGGCAGGTACACAAATCCTATTCTACAAATCATAAAATAAGAAACGCATATACTGAAATTTTTGCTACAGTTGCTGCAGTGAATATGGTGCAAAACACATTCACACATTTGTATCAAAAACGTGACGTCACGGAAAAAATTTGCACATGTGCAAATCAGTATATAAATTCATGCAATAGAGGTACACACTTTTTTCGATACACTTACAAGTCGATAGCTGCTTGAATCCGCCGCTATGAGTCTCAAATGCTGTTTTATGGATCACAAATGACAAGTGCTACACACTCACATATATACACATATTTCAGTGAAATGTGGAGCAAAACTGATTTGTTTATCTGTAGAGCCAGGGCCAGTCACTGTTCAGAGATCAGGGAACCCTTTTAGCAAATCAATGGGGCTCGATCAAATCAAACGACTGTTACACCGGCTTTCACATGGTGTGTCTCAGGCGTCAAGTTTTGTGAACGATTGTGTCTGTGTAATTATGTCAATGCATTTCTCTCTCTCTCTCTCTCCGTCTGTGTGTATAAAAGACAGAGCATCCATGTATGATGTGTCACGTGTCTTTAGTTGTGTCCATCTCACCTCGCTCTCCTTGTTCTCGTACTTGCCGGCGTTCTTGCCTTGGCTCTTTCTCCTCAGCTTCTTCAAGTCTGACTGGGATCTCTCCAGTGAGTCCTGCTTCATCTTGTGCTCCATCTGGTACCTCTTAAATGTGGCCTGGAGCAGAGGAAAGATCCCTGTGAATGCTGGAACAGAAATCTGATATTTGCCAGAACCATGTAGCTACCAAGGCAGCTGAAATCAAGAGTGAGTTTGCTCTTTTAGAATAACCGGCTCAGTGATGAAAATTTTTTTCCCCACAGTTGTCTAACCCACACATTTATTTTAGTGTTTGGACTATTTCTGAAACACATGTTATTATTACTTTTATTTCACTTGCCGTAACTGACATTTTATCAATACACTGATTTGATGTAATGATGTCCTGGCTAAATTTGCCATTCAGCAGAAGCAGATTTGACATTCACCAGTAAAAACTTTATGATTAAGTTAAGCATTAACCATCACTGATTCCAATGTGAAATTAGTAAAAAACAAACAAACAAACAAACAAAAAAAAACCACAACACACAACAACAACCGCTTTTTTGCTGGAAAAAATAAGCTTGTTTTCCTTCTGTGTTTTGTTGCAGCAGGAACTCCCATTAGGACATACATTTATTTGCCATGACTGCAGTCATAATGACAGAAAATTATAGCACTGAATTGCTGCAAAGAATTAGATTACACTTCAAGTGTTTGAGTGTAAATGAAATCCTCCTGTCATTGAGTGATCAGTTTCCATCCATCTACTTGCTCGTTTTGTTCATGACTGTCGATTATCAAATAGTCTTTAGCTTACAGACATGTCTGTGTGCGGTTTCCAATAATTCCCTGTAAGCGACTAATAAACATGTACCAGGCAACAAACCGATGATGAGAACAAAAACATACTTTCATATGGCAATGTGCATGCACAGTGTTGTGCAAGTGCACACACAGAAACTACTCACTGTCATGTATTTGACATCCATGTCAGTCTTTCTCTCCAGCTCGGCTATTATCTCCCTGTGGAACCTCTTGAACTTTGGGGGAGGAGGAGGGACCAGAGACAGGAGATGGGAAGAAGACACACTGATGATTACAAACTTGGGAGGATAGAGTGCTACAGTTTGTCAGCGGAAAACAGGGAACACGCTGTAAGTCTCAAAGAGAGAAATTGAAAGTGATCATTTAGAGTGATCATCGGTACATGTGTGCGGGGGTGAGAGCCAAGGTTGCGCTTATGAATGAGTCAGAAACAAAGCGTGGGAATAACCACTGACTTCTCTCAATTTCTCTCTTTCTCTCCAGCTCCCTCTCATTAGTGTGAGGGTGTCGAAGTGTGCTCATCACCGCATCATTGTTGCGATGCAGCGGCGGCGCCCACATTGGCGGACCAATGAATTGGAAGACCTCATTATTGAAGACACACAGATGACCTTATCGCACACACACAACCTCATCCAAGTCCGCGAAAGGTTTTCTTCCATCATTTTCTCTGACCTGACTTGAAGCTGTGACTCACCAACTGAAGTCCATTAATAAGTCAACCCACCCACTAATGATGTTAGCAACAATGTGTCAGAGGCCCCAAAGTTCAATTTTATTTTCCCAAGCACAAAGCTTATGCAACATTAAGAAAAAAAATAAATAAATAAATAGTGATACCCTGTAAAGATCTAAAAGTTCTATGTGACAACATAAATGTTTCCAATGATTGTGGTCAATTTGATTAGTGGATGGACAGAAAATTAAACAACAATTAGTTATTTATCAAATGAAAATACCAAACATTTGTATGTTCCAGCTTCTGCAAAGTGAGATTTTGCTGATTCTACCTGATGTCATCACAAACTGAATCCGTTGGGAGTTTTTTCTCTTCTTTTGTCAAATAAACGATAACACTTTGGGCTCTTCTAAGGTACATCTTTCCTTAATTTCTATAATTTTACATACTAAACAATTATTAAATAAATTGAAAAGATAATTAAAAGATTATTTAATAATGAAAAGAATAATTAATTCAAGATCTACTTTGGTGTTAGCATGCTAACAGCCTAAATGAGGCTGTACTCCAGCTGGTGTTATCCCAGGGCATGTTGAGACCTGCCCTGCTCTCAGCAGGGAAATAAACCAACAGGTGCTCCTACAACCCAAACCTGTTGTTTCCCTTCCTCATCTACCCACTTTTTTATTTTGCTTGTCTCGGAGGGGAAGATTCTCCTATCCTCCCTCTGATAGTGTCTGTCTATCAAAAAGTAGGAAGAGGAGAGAGAAATGTGCCGGCAACAATTAAATGTCGTTTAGCGAACTGTGTCTTCACTTGCAGTTGAATGGAAATATTCTGAGCAACAGGTTGAGTGTGTGACAGTTCTAGACAAAGTGAATCTGGGTGAGGCAACGCAATTTACACAAGAATCTTCGGGGAAGCATGTATGCAAGTGCAAAAACATATCTAGCACTCACATTTTCTTCCAGCTCAAGATGAACCTTCCTGTGGACCTCTGAAATTTCCATCAGCACTACACCTGCCACACAGACAGAGGAGGGAGAGAGAGGGGGAAAAAGAAAAGTGTACAGATTAATGTCAGAAGACAGGCCAACAGTAATCTAATTGTTTAGTCCTTTTTTTAACAGAAAATATGATTTTATCTAAAGCTATTGCGCAACACTTGACAATAGCGAACAATGATAATGACGACAATATAAACGCTACACTGTATATGAATGAACGCATGTCTGAGAAGTGATGCGCATCATTTGGAACATCAAAACCCATGAAATGTCCCCAGCTACAGATTATGTTACAAACAATTCCCTTCACTGAGTTGAAAGGAAAATAAACCCATTTGCTTGGACCAGAAAAACCAGGCCACCTACTGCTTGGCTAATCAAAAAGAGCTCAGATGGCAGGCAGCCACAAATTATAACCTTCTGTCTTTGCACGTTGCTCACAAATGCAATCAAATTAGGATTATAGAGCAAAATTATGTGGAAAAGTGTAATTAAATTTCCTATTGACCTCCCCGCTACATTACACAGCACGCAATCAGTGATTTAAAAGTGATCATTAAAATAACAGACCATTTCGCAGCCCCATGAATATAGCTCACTATAAAGCTTGTTCTAAGAAAAGCTAAAAATTTCATTATAGTTGCCAAACACTCATCTAAGACTTTTGCAGCATTATGTAGCACTAAGAGCAGTGACACAGCAGCCAGATGGCCTTGTGTCTTTTTCTAACATATTGTCTGTGGCCTGCAGAAGAAGAAGATATTATTATATATTTTTTTCCCCTTTTGGGGTAATACAAACTTCAATTCAATTTTTACACACACACACACACACACACACACACACACACACACACACAAACAGAACCTATACATATGCATTAAAGTATGGAGTGATGTCAGACAGACCACATAGTCAGGTGCTTTGGGCAGTTAGGCCTTCAGTGCCTTGCTTATGGGCACGTCGGCAGTGCCCAGGAAGTGAATTAGCACCTCTCGAGCTACCAGTGCACACTCCGTACTATGGACAATGCTGGACCGGCCACCTTCCGGTTCCCAAGTCCCCCCGGAGTGAGCTACTGCCTCCTCCCTCTCCGATAGCGCTGCTCACAGACTGAAAAGGCCTCTGCTTTGTGTATTTACACTCCCATGTGTGTTTTGTTGGTGAGGTTCATTGATCAAAAAAAACTATTTTAACACCCCTCAGATTACTGGTAGACATAAAGAACAATGTGTGTGCTTGCAAAGATGTGTGTGGGCCAACGATTCTGAAAAATTGTCTAAAGACAGATGGAGGGTCACTTTTCTCAAGAAGCAAAAAGAGAAATACAGATGGAGAATCAGCAGACCTACAGCAGCTGAACTACAACTTCAGGCTGTTTTAAAAAAAATTTACATCTTATAAAACAGAAAATAATTTTTGGACACAGTCCTCCAAGAGACACGCTTAATATAAATTTCTATTCCAACTATAATTAAAATCATAGAAAGTGTACGGATTATGTTGGGTACGTTGTCTCTATTTGCAGCATAGACGTAGGATGCATGATAGGTTGCAGACTGTCTGTCTACTACAGATTCATTTGTTGTGTTGGGCATAATAGCAGGATGCAAATCATCAGTATGGAAACTTGGACACTGCATGTTATGACTTTTTCCCCCACACGGAGCTTTTCCCTTAGGCATTCATTTTCCGTGTACAGTGAGTAGATGTCACAACAAAAAACATTCTTCAGTAGCCAGCAAGTACAGCTGTACTGAACACTGGGGTGTTAACAGTGATGTAACCTTGAGATATGTTTTAAAAACAAGATTTTCCGGACAGCAGAGCACACTAACAGCTAATTTGTCCATAACAAATGTATGACTTGGGCCATCACAGAGGGCACCATGTTGGCTCGGTGAATAATACTTTCATTCAATATTTCCCTATCTGTTAAGGTTTGTAGATGCTGTTGAACAATATTACAACAAATGTGAAAAGGAGCTGTCTATGCAAACCTCACAGGAAGAGTTTTTAAAGATGAATAAAAGGTGCCCTTGTGCTTTGACAGGAATTCTCTCAGATTTCTCCACAGCATTCAGACGTGTGCAAATTTACCAAAAACCCTGACACGCTTTCAACAGGCTGCCAGTCTGACACATCACTATGACCTGTACGTTCGTCAGTATGTAAACACTGCCCTTCCCCACTTTTTACGCCTTGACTGCCCCACCTTGCCTTAGGGAAAGACTTGCTCTTTCACTCAGCTCGACAGATAAAGACCAATGGATCATCCCAGTTAAAGTGCCCTTTGACATAGTGGGAGAAACGGGACTGAGGGGGGGAGCACCAGCTGGGATAGGATGGGAGGAGAGGGGAGAAATTATGGAGGATGTGCATAGTAGAAAAGGTACAGTAAGTATTGAAAAAATAAATAAATATATAAAACTATAAAAGGGATAAAGAGTGTGTTAGAGTGCTGGATTAGGGGGGGAAAAAAAAAAAATTTTAAATAATAAAAAGGAGGGCAGAGGCTCATCATGGCAAAGAAAAAGAATTTCTCAGAGGGACCCTGGGGTAGAAGTGACCTAGGCACTGAAATGGCCAAAACTGAATATCTGACACATCTGATCTTAAAGTCTCCTTTATCTTCCAATAAGGACTGCGTAATCTTAAAAACGTCAGCGGGTGTGGTATAGACTCAAATACCTGACAAACTGGTTTATTTGAAGGACATAAAAGTTGTGAGTCATCAACATGTGACTACATCTCAATAATGAAATCAATGCAAATGTGTCATGTTACCGATTGCACACACCAGTCTGTCAGCTACAGTAACAGTCACGGGAATCAGCAGCCTTTTCCCAGCAATTCACACTCATTTATTTACTGTTGTCACAGTCTGTACCAAACATTGCTGGGCAACAAGTGTTCTCAGTCAAGCAAGGTATGAGGGCAAAAGTGTGTCATGATGTGGAACAGCAGAAGCAAACCACCGCCATTAGCTAACAACACTAAACCGAGATAAACCTACACAAAACAGATGGGCTGCCTACAGTCATGTTTACCCCGCCTGTAAATGGGTCTGAAGTCATGTCTGGACACACATGCTTTGTGGAGCACTTTTACATTTACTATTATAGGGGTGACAGCTGTTACTCAAATACAAAAGGTAGCATCTGACAATGCAGTAGCTTTTGGCTTAAATCAGTCATACAGTAGGTAAATGTGAAACTGCAAGAAGGTTTTAGATTAGAGAAGATCATCAATAATGTAGTTTCACTCAGACATAGTGCCAAACAGTCGCTATCTTTGTTTCTACACTGCCATGTTACATGGAAGACAGCACCTACAGAAAATGCATGCTTGTCCTTAGTACACTCTAGTTTACCTGACAGTATCTGCTGTTTGAACACCACCACTGATTTAAAAGAATTGGAAAATGCAATTTTAGAGAAATCCAACACCATAACCAACACCATGATATTGAGCTAACAACGACACAGCAAGAAACGTAACTAACATTAGCTGTGTTGTGGGTTAGCAAACTATCGCTAAAGTTACTGCTGCAAAGCCAACATGCAGAGAGGATGAGACCGTCCTGGAGCCGGCACACCTGCTCCGGACAGTGATACTCCCATCTCTGCTGGCTAACATCAAAACAGCAGCATGTCTTGGCAAACTAGAAAGTAAGCTGAAGGACAAGTCATTTAACGTTACCTTTCACACAAATCACAGCTGGAATAACGTTGTGTGGCTCGGCCTGAGCCACTTTTTGTTTGTTTCCCATTTACAGAGCCAGGGCTGAGTACAAACACCAGATTATTTTTCAGAGCACACACTGAGCAGACAGACAGCAGACCATGAGAAGATATTCACTGAATTTGACAAAAAGGCATGTATTGGATTAGAATCGCACACCCAACTCTAAATCAGTTCTACCTTGCCTCTGGTGAGCTGCCAATCACGCAAGTGTGTGTGTTTGCAGAAAGGCAGAAAATAAGCTGTGTCATCATAAAAATGCATACTATGAACAATGATCACTTGATTGCAACAGATATTAACATTACAAAAATGTTATCAAGCTCCATTCTTGTGCAGTGAGCTCTATGGCTACTTTGGAACAGAGATAAAGTAGAACACAAAGTAAAATATAGTCTGAGAGTGAAATAAACAGAACTGAATGTGTGCAAAAAATAGAAAAGGGAGAAAATAAAATATAACTCCTCCCTACTTTGAGCTGATTTTGAAAACAACATTTTGCTGGTAGCATGCAAAGCGGCCCACAGTTCTTCCACAGTTTTTGACTGTGGGCAAAATAATCCTGGCATCGGAGAGAGCCACCTGACACACCATGCAAACATGTTTGGATTATGTAAAGTGGGCCTGATGCCATTTGAACAGGCCAGGACCATCAAAAGGACACGTGTGTGTGTGTGCGCGCTGTAAAAGGACAAGATTGGATGAGTTTAAGTTGCCTGCGGATAACACAATGCTGCACTGTCATAGTGTTTCACAGTGTGTTAAATGCACAGCATGTAATTTTCTCACATCAAGACAGTAACAAAAGACCTAGTTTGATGACACTGAAGTAGCATGGTACAATGGGAGTTGTCTTCACCACAATTGCCTTTACTGCAGTCAGCTCATGCTAAAAATCAGTGTTCGGGCAGACACCTAAAACCCTTCACCCGGTTAGAATATATAGTTAAAAATGGCCAAGATCTAAAAAGTGCATCTAATAAATGTGGCTTAACACTAGATAAACAGTCATTTTATGACAGCTTCTGCCAGACAACCACAACGCTGACATATGCGCAAAAGGTATATGACGCCATTGTCAGGCAACCACATGAAACATAACGTTACCTAGAATAAAATAGAAACATTTTGTATAAAGCACACAACTGCTCGTTTTTAAACATTTAATCCAGAAAAGTTACATATTATATCTTTAAGTACTCTTCAGATTTTGTGGCAGCAGTTGCAGGGTCCTTCTCAAAATTCTCAGAGGTAACCAACAACATGTTTTAGTTTCCAGCATCAGTAAGACTTCGAATAAAATTATAAGATATACAGGCTGAACACAGGAAGGCTCAAACGTATGGTGTCTATATATCCCGATCTGACCAGAAAAGGAAACAGGTCAGATACCCGAGTGCATGAATGAAACAACTGTTGACATCTGAACTCTGGCAGGGGAAGAGGAGGAGGAGGGAGAGGGACCAAAGGAATTAAAAGGGAGAAGGTAGGAGGACGAGGTGCTCCAGTCCTCCACTGCCTCTCGAGAGTATCTGGTTTCTGGCTGGCAATGAGTCACTGAAGCTCAGGTTTCTGACGGGGCAGCTTCACTACATCCACTAGCAGGCTGAGAAACAAGATGCGGAGACTTCCTTATTCATTGTGAAACACCTCACGATTCTAAGGAGAATTTCTGTGTCCTTATTATTCTTTAAGCGGCTGGACATCCTGGCTGGTTATGGGGTTGTGTGGTGCAGATTCCAGTTACAATGCATTTGGGTTTACGGGCCCAGTTCATTAGTTTAGATGACTGTTTGTAGTGTGTATTTAATCACCCCTGCACTACATAATCTCCCATAATGACTCAGACTAACTGATATGTCATAAGACCAGAGTGCCTCTCCCTGTTTCTGTCCATCTGTCTCATACAGAGATTAATGGGTGCTGGAGTCCACAGGTCAGGGGTGAGTGCGACTCAGCTGGGACATTATGACTTTACCATTTAAAAACTGTTTTGTAATGCTAATGGAGTGTCTACATCATGCGTAGGATTTATCATTTTTCAAAAAAGGGGAATTCATCTGTCATCTTATCTTATGGTGACTATCAGATGATTATTGGGTAAAAAAAAAAGGGACTTTTTTAATTACTTAAATGGACAATGATAATAATCAGCAGTTTGTTTGTGTCCCTCCCCTCATTTCCTCTTCACTTCCTATTACAGGAAGCATATTCCAAGCTGTGCTCACCGTAAGAGGACCTGGTTTACTGTAAAATGCTCTAATTAAGGCCCTTTTACAGCAGGAACCAACAACACATTTTTAGGTGAACAGCCAGCAGTCTTAAGCCCTTGTCATCCCTTAAATAGATGACATGCCAGTTTGCCTTTTAGATACTGAAAGTGCATCACCGGCACACTGAGTATATTTTATAACAGATGACAAACCAGTTAGTAAACGTCTATAATAATATATGTCAGTCTAAATGAGGGAAGATTACAGACTAAAATACAGTAGACACATATAAAGTCAACCACCTGTAGACTTCGACAAAGCTGGCTGTTGGCTGAGAAGTTTTGACCGTGGTTGAAAAAGTACCACAAATCCACTGAAATTTCTCCTGCAGCATTGTCCCTTCACAGTTGTCCAAACACTCAATTCTTTGCAACAAAAACAATGACTGTTTCCGACATGCTGAACAGATGGAAAGTTGAGATGTGGATTTATAATCACACTGTTATGGACATGAATTCATTTGAGCGCTTCATTTATGAGAAAATTACAAACTTTTCCAGCCAACCTTCAAGTCTACACTGAATGTTTAATTTTTTGGGCACAGTATTACTTTAAGTGTGCCAGGAAATTGACACCAGGTGGCACTTCCCATTGTGCTGCTGAATTTAATTAGCAGTTTTGCTGCTAATCAGCAGGGGAGCTGAGAGACATACAGCGGTTAAATCAAAGTGTGCCACTAGTGACAAAGAGTTAGGACGCTAGACATCTTTGGACTGCAAATGAGCTTGTGGGAACGGACGCCTGGGGAGATGGCTAGAAACAAAACAGTGAACCAAACAAACCCAGTGCCACGGTATATGTCTAAGCTTAGCAGGCGCACAGTAGTACATGCATCACAAGCATCATGCTGGCATTAATCAAAGTGTAACTGCTGCCAGGCTGCAGTGCTCCCTGGCTTGTGCATCTCAATGATAATGAGAACATCCGAGAGTACATGTTTGTACTTATTGTTTTCGTTTAGCTTCTTTCTTCAAAACAGGACACCAATTAGCTCAAAATTCAGCAGCAATGCCTTTAACTGAAGAGCCACGCCACAAGCACTTCTAATAAAATAACTGGAGTTGGTTTTCATATGTTGTAGGCTACATTTAAGGATTCCGCACTGTTTATCAAATTATATTCTTTATGAGACTCACTACACATTCCTCTGTCCAGGTTGAAGGTGAACTGGTTTGGCCATCAGGACTTTTTGTAGATGGACTTATTTGCATCATGAGCTCAAGCTGGTAGAATTTTAAGCCAGTGACTGGAGGTATTTATGTTACCTTGCTTTATCTTGCATTTATTACCGTTTACTGTATTGATATTTTCCTTGAATAAATTTTCTATAAAACTGCAATAAACCACTACAATTAAAAAATTACGGTATGCAACATAATTTATTATAAATAGTACGAGAAACTGTTGATGTCTGATGGCCAGGATGTAGAAGAAATTATCCAGAAAATGTCTTCCCTAAATTTCTTCTACTTATATTGATAGATTACAGATATATACTGTTTATATGCAGCCCTGAAAACCAACAATAAATGTTTTGGAGACCAAAGTGAGATAAACAACTACTTCAGGAAAGCAGGAACCTTCTCTGCAGCAGGAACCTTCTCTGCACTATGCAAATTCCCCCCCCAGTTTATCCCAGTAGAGAGCCAGAGGACAGGGCAACACGGAAACTTACCTAATTCTCTGGAGACAGGAGACACTGCAGCACTCTCCCCAATCTTAGACATTGCATCAAAATACAACTTTCCCGCCAGGGTCATTGCTGGGAAAATGATGAAATGATCATTAATATTTGCCCACTGAACAACACCTTAAATAATATCTAAAAGGTACAATAATTTGTCACTATATACCTTTGCAAAACAAAAAAAAGTTCAATTCTATTCAAACAAAACCTGTAAGGCAAAACACCAAATATGTTTAATGAGCCTTGGTTGTAAGACTTACAATGGAGTGAACAAATAAAGGACACCAGCTCAGCAGTAAAAGCTTTTACTCTCCCAGCCATCCTTTAACCTCCTCATCACAAGCATCTGTTTTTCTAAATTCTAATTTACTGTAAATGTTAATTAGTTTAGTAAAATTGCTCACCAGCCACTGATTTCTCATAGTTCTTGCCCAGGTTGACCAGATTCCTCAGTCCTGGGTTGAAGTGATCCATAACACTCTGGGTGGGTGGAGACAAAAGGAGAGACATTTAGTTATTTCATTCAAGGTTTTAAATTGTTATGCTGTTGAAACACTTCAGGGTTATCAGGTGAGTGATTGTCCAGTAGACTGAGTAAAAACAGATGTGAATAAGGTGGGCAAGAATGAAATGCACACAGTCATGTAAAACCCTATTGACAATTTATTAACTACGACTTGTGACCTTAAGGCACAAATTCACCTGCATGCCCTGCAAGCAGTCTTACATGTTACGTGGAAAACAACACAAGAGACTGAAGAATGAAAAATATTTACTGCAACACGAAAAGAAAGAATGCAAGTACAAGAAGGAGAGGAAACAAAACCAATTAAACAATGAAGACATTAGAAGAAAAGATTTTCCCAACACCCTAATTTGTTTTTTTACATAGCCAGTCTGCCGGTCCTCATTCTTAACATTCCTTGATCAATAGCACAGATTGGAACGAACATCCATATAATGTCTTTGCCTTAGCACTTCTAGCTCAACGGTCATCACCCACCTCTGATTCAGATCTTAGGTCAATAAATGACACATAAGCTACAGATAGGAGGCTGACCGATTTAGAAAAAATTTTGAATTGTATAGGAATACACACAAACGTAACATAAGGGTAGAAAAGAGGCTCTGTTGTAATGGGACTAAATGAGAAAATGCATGCGTGTGTGTAGCCGCTTGTGTGTACATGGAATGGGGCTAAGCCATTGGTTTCTCTCCCTTTGTCTAGTTTAAATTTCTCTATTTTTGCCCCGATATACTCAAAATCCTGATCCGACCACCTAAAGTTGCCTGGTTGGAATAAGGTTTTGGTTGTTAGGGCAAGAATTTCATACTCAGACCAATTCATTTTGTGTCCCGAGAATCTAGAAAAGGAGTTGACAGTGGATAAAAATGCAGGGATGGAAGTCCCTGGACTCCATCCTTAGTTGAAGTGCCTGTCTATCAGAAAGCGGTGCAGTACTTGTGGTCACAGCTTGCTGATACTGTGCAGAGCCTTGTCAAACTGATCTGATCCTTTGATTTTTTTGAGTAGCCTGGTACACCAGAGTGAATTTCACACGTCGCTTGTGGAGCTTTGTTTTGCATTACCTAAACTTTTGCCTCTGCATCTCCACCGCTCTGGTATAGTCAGGAATAATCCCAATTTTATGGCCCCTTCTGCTGATATCCTGCTTCTCTCTCTCTGAGCGTTTGGCTCTCAGACATCTCAAAAACACAGGAACTTTGCAATGATATCCCTCGCTGGCCTGCCATCTTGATGCACAGCCAGAGTATCGATGTGCCCATTCAATGATGAGCCCTTTTGGACAGTCAATCCCCAGAAGTTTCGGCATTTCTCCAGAAATTCAACAGCGTCCCTGTCTTCGCAACCTTCGGGGAAACCTCAAAGTCACAGGTTGTTCCTTCTACTTCGGGCCTCTAAATCGTCGATAATAAGGTGAGACAAACAAATTCCACAGTGATGTCAGTAGCTCCAAGTCTAAGCAACCATAAGCCAGGAAGTGTCATGTGATCCTCTCCCAATTTTTAAAGGCCAATATAATAACGGTTGTTTGGGGTCACCACCATCCTCCCCCAGGAGCCAGAGCTAATGGCTACCTTGCTGTATAATCTTACCACACAACACATGCAGCCAGCTAAATTATTAAACCTGGAGTCTTTTTCCTGCATTTCATCACATCAAGGAGCTGTGGGGGCTGTCCCAGGAGGAAGCCAGTGGATAAAAGTTGTTCAAGAAAGCTAAATGTGTTTCCTCTCTTCCCCTCCAGCCTCTTCATACATACTCCCCTTCACTTTGCCACCTGTGGAGTGCAGCATGCAGACCTGGCTATACAGCGTGGTAATTTATTTGGTGAATCGGAGTGTGACTCACTCTTGCTAGGTATATTTTATATTTTTCATTGATTCAATTTCTCTTTTAACGCCGATGAAGACACATTCACACACAAGCCCTTAATTCTTAATATGGAGCAAGTGAATATTTATTAAAATTGTTCTGAAGGACACTTTCCCCACTGTCCAACAGCAATTCACTTTCAAAGCACCCAGAGAGCTTTCTTTTCTTTAGAAGATAAATTCAAGTTAATTACTGGATGGCACAGATGCCAGATTACACTAAAGAGCAATTCAAATGATGCTGATCAACCAAGGCAGCTCTTTAATGAGGAAATGGCACTCCTAGGGTGGGGCAATTTTCTTCAAAACCACTGATCCAAACTCATTAATAGTCAGTTACTGGCTCTCAGGAAGTCTGAATCCCAAGTAAAACTGCAGCATTAAACTGCAGTCGGTCTGTACTCTGGGCATTTTACTGATCAAGAGGTAAATGAAGAAGAGGTTATACTAATAACCCAGCCCAGGGATCCCCAAAGAGCACCCTAAGATCCTACTTAAATGTTAAAAGTAACTTGTTTTACAATATTGACACTTATTTTTAATACATAGCCTACTATATTATCATAATATTGCTATATTATCAGCCAAAGAAGAAGACAAACTGATTCCAGGTTGAGTTTACCCTTCACTCCATGTTTGCCTGTAAAATTAGTGAACCTTATTCAGCTAGCTTGGCTCCTCATATACACTGAGGCTAATTAAAAACACCTGTTGCATGTTCTTCAGGTAAACAGTCGCTGGATAGTTGAGCTACAGTGGCTGTAACTGTTTCAGCTTTTTTTTCCTCGTGTCGTGGTCGCACCTGTTGTTTGCACACCCACCTTGTATGTAGTTTCAGTTAGCTTGTACACCTCCTCCGTGTTCCTCGACATGTTTAACTTAGATCCCTCGCAACCGCCGACAAAGACAAAATAATTTAAAAACGATAAACTACAACAACGCCAACAACAAAAAAAGGTCCAAGAGAGGGGGAAAGTGACCAAATCTACGGAAACATGAAATTCCTCATAACCAGCAGGAGACGCGAGACACACACATGCCAACAAAAAACGATAAAACTGTGGGGAAGAGATAAAAGTAAGCCCAGAGGAGGGGAGTCCAGCTGCCTGCTGCTGCCGCTGCTCTGCGTGTGAACACAAAAAAAGCTGAGCTGTCAAACTTGTTGTAGGTGGTTAGTTCAGAGAGGGGGAGGAGGCCTGCGGAGGTAGGGAAAGGTGGACAGCTGTCAAGCTGGCCGGAGTCAAAGAATAAAGCGGTTTTTCCGGTTGGCTGCTTTCAAAGTAAACCTAACGATTAATTAACGAAATTTAAAAAGTCTTGTGTCATTACAATGTGTGGCAACCTTTTGAGGAAACCCAAACACAAAGTATTCCTACCAGTGTTACACCTGAATACGTGGACCTTTTAACGTATTCAGGTGTCATTAAAGCCTTGACTGGTAGCCTACCTGTTTTGATTAAGTTTTTTAAATGTGTTTTGGCCCAAAAGAAATCAATCTACAACTGCTGTGAATATTTTACCACCACTAAACTACTGTTAGCCGTAGTTTTAGGCTAAATGAATTTTCTTTCATCCTTCAATAATTTCAGTTACTTTAATACAACGTTGTATGTATTCGTGGTTGTCGGTTTCACTTCGTATGACTCAACAGAAGATTTAATGTAATATTTTTTACTCTCGAAGTCTTTGTTTCTCTTTTATGCGTTTATTTTGAAGGCCTTGTTCAAGTATTGTCCTAGAAATTTCAGACTGGCTTGACGCTTGCTGCCGGCAGGTAGAAAAGGTGGACAACAGACCAATAGACTGAACACTGGAGACGGGCGCTCCCTGGAGGCAACTTACTCATAATACAATGATAACACAGCACATCACACCATCCACTGCGCACACTCTCGTGTGTTTATGGAACTAACTAAGGTGAAGTGTAGGGGATAAACTACATGAAAGATAGCCTGTAAGTTATAACCTTCTTTAGTAACTACCAGAGCTACTTTTAGTGGTGACTGTAAAATATCTAATAGGAAAAGTTCCTTTAGACAGTCAGCCTTTTCCTACCGAGCAGCACGTACCTACACGATCTCACAGAACTAAGAAACATTTATTCTCTCACCACCTTTTCCAAATCTATAAAACTGTGATTACTGGACAATCAAATATGTCGTCATAATTTGCATTAGTGCTTCTGTAATTGTTTTTACATACTCCTGTACTCACATGCTGATGTATTTATGTTTCATAGTATGTGTCTGATTTTGTCTGTGCTTATGTTTTATCCATGCTCCTGTGTCGCCTGCTTATGATTATATGTGTATGTTTTTAATGTTTTCGGTATGCCATAATGTTTCCTTCTTACATCAATCTGCCAGGGACTCCAGATGAAAATGAATCTGCATGGCTAAATCTGGCTCATTTACATTTAGGACACATTAAATTGTCCTTTTGTTCATTAATGTGCACTGTCCCTTTTAGCAAACAAACAAACAAACAAACTGTTTTTAACTTAGTTTATAGCGTTTGTGTTTACACGAGTTTGGTTTCAATGTTACAGACAACACCTTAAACTAGCACATACAGACTCTATCTATCTATTACATTAGCAACGTAGATGAAGTCTGTATAGGCTAGCCATGCAGTGATTGAAAAAATGAAAGAATCATTGACGTGCAGAAGTAGCTCTAGTCACACTTAATGCCTTAAACAAGTACCAGGCAGTAATTGCTTTGGATACAGGATTAATTTCCATTTGTATTGGTATACACAGTGCAAAACAGTTTATGTATTTCTGACATTAGAAGTGACAAGTGGGATCTACATCTTTGAAACGACACATAATGTCATTGAGAAAGTTTCATGATTTACCACTAGATGTCCCTCATGGTCAGCTGATTATCTTTCAAGCTGAGAGAAGTTTCATAACCTTTGAGACTACACAATTTACATAAACTACAGGCATGTATTTATTAATGATTACTGTCATGAGCTTTGTTTTTGTTTTTTTCCATGTCTCAGTATTCAGTAGTATTTTGAATTTTATATTTTCTGTCAGGCTGACACAATCACTGGAAGATCAACCCAACCTAGAAGGCTCTACACCTCCTGCAGTATTTGGACATCTTGCCAACAAATCAAACAAAGCAATGGCAAATATTAGAGTATCAATTCTGAGGACAAATAAGCCGTGCCGTTGCTTTGTAAATGTCATTTGATGTTAAAACCATGGAAAGCTCCCAGCGCCATGGGGAGTTACAAAAGGAGCTGAATGTAAAATGAGATTGTGCCCTCAGGCTCTGAACACATACCACTGCTTACGGCCCTCAAAGGGCTGTAAGGTGACACATACAACGTAATTAGTCTCCAAAGCCACTATGTGAGTGATACTCTGTTTATCGCTCACTTGGTGGTATCTACGGTGGCATCACAGCCGTCTTGTCAGCCTCCCACTGAGTTATGTTTCTGTAGGCAGGAATCAATACTAAAGGAATATCATGCTAAATAAAGCAACATGAGGGTCAATTATAATCAGGCCTTCACGTATCTGCAGGGCTGAAAAGTAACTTCAAGCTTTCACTAACTTCTCTGTACTCAAGGACATATGTGAGGTAATAATACGTTTCTACTTTCTATTGAATGAGCTTCATGCGTGAAAGCTCACTATATTTCAAAGAAAATATTCAACATATTTTCCATTACATTGCAGAGTGAGAAAAAATTAAACAACTTTTTAAGTGAAAACAACTGGATGACATTTGAACAGCTACTTAAAGATTATAGTTAGAATTATGAGATAATAGTCTTGTTTTGAGCAGTGATTATACATTCAGTCTTCAGTGCTCATACTTTTCTTCACATAGTCAGAGAATTTTCGACATTGTACTTCTACTTTATCCAAAGTCGACCTGTCAAATCAGAAAAATCTGTTTTTAAACATACAGCAATGTTGAACTCAGACATCAGAGTGTGCTGCTATGAAATAGAGTTAATAACCCAGTCTCCCATCATCCCCCATTTGACTCAACCATTGATTGCGTAGACCAGTTAACCACTAATAAAGCCTTTCAAACTGTCAACTGCTATGAAGAAATGGATGTTATTAACAGCAGCTTAAACACGTTGGAGCACAAAATAAAAGCATTGTACAGTATGTTCCTATACCTACAGTCTACAGTCTACAGAGGAGTGGTAAAACTAAAGTATATGAAACATTGTGTCTGCATAACATCTGCTGAAGTTCTGCAAGCTTTTTGTGACCTCTCATTCATTGTCTTTGTTGTGCACATCCTCTCAAGGACAGCCTCTGATCGTTGTGATGGAACAGCTAAGTCCACCAAGACATTCAAAATACAGCCTGCCTTTGCTGGGCTAGCAAGGCCATCTCCTTTTCAGACATGCCATATTTTTTCATAGAAACGGTGGTTGGACAATGGAGACGGCTCAAGAATTTGCTTTTCGACCTTGAAGATGGTACCTGATTACGCAGTTTACAACCTCGTAAGTCTAATCAGCAGTTGCCGTGTGAAAAAGTAATCTGCAAATGCGTTTATTTTAGCCCTCCATCTCTGAAACTCTTGATTTCATTTTTTTTAATTGACGTCATTCATACTGTTCCTAAAATAGTGCAGTAGGATGCAGAAAAAAAACAAGGACAGAGAAGATACAAAACTCCTCATCCATTTTGACCAACACCAGGGCGCAGTGTGCAGGAAGACTATTATTTTCTGACTGAGCTGCGATGCTGGAGCTCATTACTTTCACCAAGCTAGATCATAAATCTAGCTTATATCTATTGGCAAACTAAAGACCAAATGCCAAACAACTAATTCTCATAGCTTCACCAGAAAAGTTTATTTTCCCCCTTGTAATGCAAAGCTGTGCTTCAACAGAACAACTGGATCAGGAGTAAGAGAGACTGCACACAATGGCACATTTAATGACATATATCGAGAGCTTAAGTGACACAGGAGCTACAAAATATCCATTACACGAGCGGTCTTCTTCAGCATCACAGTGTTCATGGTACGCATCATCAGAAAACACCAAGCTCTGAGATTTGATGGTCTCATCATGATAGATACAGAAACTGTGATTTTAGCAGCTTTTGGTCTGCATTGCACCCAAATTATTCCCTGCAACATTTTGCCAAGTTGAGGCAGACACAAATCTCAGTCTAAAATAAAACTTAAATAGATGATGTGCCGGTGCCTGGAGGAGGCTGGAAGTACTTGAGTAAGAGAAAAACTTCACATGTGAAAATAGGGTGAAATTAGTTTCACTTGGATTTAAAGCTTCTGCAGACAGACCAAATGTCCATTTCATCATTCCACCGCGGTAGAAGAATATTTCTAAACTCATTCTTATTCTAAAGTCATAAGAACAAAGGTCTGATTTTTTTATTCTTATGAGGAGCAAGTGCTGCTTCCCAAAACCGCTGAGTCATTTGTTCAGGTATTCTCAACATTATACTGAGAAAGGCAGGTTGATGTGTGGCTTGCTCACAGAGTACAAAGTTACAAAGTATTCAAGTAACAGGAAGGTTCTTGTGTAAGGTACACCCCTTTTTGGCATTTTATTTTTCACTCAAGTACAATAACATACTCTTTTAAAGGTGAGCTTAGACAATTTAAAAACTAAACATTCCCAGGACCAAGAGTCGGTTTTGTGTTAACCTTGTAAATGGGTTCAATAAATCAGGAAAGCACATCCAGTATTGGAGTGGGAAATAGTTTCTCTGGACTATGACTGTATCTCACAACACAGAACCGTGCACACATACACACACACACACACACAAGTAAACAGACACCCAAGGGTACACAGCAGTGAGTGTTTGCTCTTGATGATATTGCGGTCAGCAGTGTGTGAAAATTTAATAACACTGTAGATGTCAGGCGTCGCATCCCCCTGGATCAACCGTGTTGGTTAAAGCTGAAGTCCTCCTGCCATGTAGCCTACGTATGAGCTCTCCATGCTTCAGTGACCCCACAAAACATTAAGAAACAGCAAACAGAGCAGCCATGATCCCTCTATCTACAATAACGGGTCTTTTTATCCATCAGAGAGCTGGTTTTATATGCCTTTGTTAGAAGCCACTGAACGTTTTACTGTTGATTTTTTACGACTGGAATCTGGACAAATCTGAGGTTCATTCTGTTCTGAGCTGGAAATGGAAATCTGGAGGCAGTGTGCTTAAATATATGGCTGTAATCAGCAAAGTCATGAAGGAAATGCACTAAATAGAAATGAATAATATTAAACATCAAACGGGCCGTGAATCAGGGGCGGATTTGAACTTCTGTCGTCAGAAGAAACAATCGGAGAATGAGCCTGAATGGAATGCTCCACACAGCTGCCTGGAGCCTCATGCGGGGTTTGGATTCACAGACAGTTGCTGTTTTGAAAACTCACTGCCATGCCTGGTGGCAGCAGGCATTAACATGAACACT
Organism: Micropterus dolomieu; assembly: GCF_021292245.1. NCBI lineage: Eukaryota > Metazoa > Chordata > Actinopteri > Centrarchiformes > Centrarchidae > Micropterus > Micropterus dolomieu. Next base: position 15,771,215 of record NC_060151.1, read on the forward strand.
GATCCCATAATCATTGTGTTTAAGCAAAACTCTCCTCAGAATCCAGACATTTTTTGATCACACCAAACATCTCAAAGCTGCAAACGCTCGTAATGTGGCACTGAGACATCTCGCCCACAACTGTTGTCTGAATGAGACAAGAGCTGTCATTTTCTCTGTGCTTGGGGACCTTGATTCAGTGTGTTTGAAGGCTCTTTGCACGCAAATACGCACGCAGAAACACGCACACATGCACTAATTGCTGTCACTGTCATCACTTCGTCTTCCCTAAATACTCAAGGTTTGTATCTGGGTTAATTACACTTTCCTAATCCCAATGTATCTATGCCTTGCCATCTGACTGTGCCTTGTGTCAGGCAAGAGATGCTTTGCACTGTTTGTGTAATATTATCAAATGTGTGGCACTTTTCCTCTCCAAATACAGCACATAGGGCATGGGCAGCTAAATGAAAAACATATTCTTGTGCATTTATACATGAACCTGATATGTTGAATTGACTTTATTTATGATGTGAGTAGCACATTCTGCTTGTATCAATGTCCCTAAGGACATCTGTCAAGTAGAGATGAATTAACCATGTGTCTTGGCGAGGTGTAACCTGTGCTTCTCCCACATAATCTCAAGTCGAGAAGTAGCCACCATGTCTAATTCATTGTTCAGCAGCATCATCCTATAGACAGAATAAAGATTTGGCACAGGGAAGATAAAGGACGTTTAATGGTGCGTGTTTGTGTGTGCGTGTCTGTAGCTGATTAAACATGGATGTGTAAGTCACCCTTGAAGGGGTACATATTTACACAGGCTTTGAACTCTTCTTAAAGGGTGCTGGTCAGTGCTGTGGAAGGTAGTGGAAATAATTCAATGTCCCCCAGTCCTTTGAGCATCGTATCATGTGGCTGTAGTCCGTAAATCCAATAAGAGCATATGAGAAATTCAAGGGTTTGTAACACAAACTTTATTTTTTAAAACCACAGACTGAAACAGATCTTTCAAGGAAGAGATGCACAATTAAAAAGCAGAATTACCGACTTTAACAAGCTGTCTCAGAGCCTTAAAAAGACATCCATAACAAGTTTTGGTCCAAACTTCTAAAGTACATAAACCACATGTCCATATTTATATCCAGCTGGATTACATCCGGAGCTGAAAATGCTATTAGTGAGGAAAAGGATGGCTTTCGTTGTCTACAGCCTTGTGAGGGATGGCTTGTCTGGTACAAGCCTGCTATCAATTATGCAAAATTTACTGCTGTTAATGTGAACAACCTTGAAACTCTTGCGGGGCTTTGGCACAATGAGTCAGTCTTAACTCTAGTTGTGATCAATCATGGCCACTGTAACTCAGCTGAGCGATGGGCATCTTGGCACAAACCAAGCCGGAGCCAAGCGCCCGCCTGCCTCTAAATCTCTTCCGACTGTGCATATCAATAGCATTTCACTGTCTTCCTTACAGAATATATGCGCTACTTGATTATCTAATGGTGTCATCTGCTATTCATGATGCATCCTTACCAAGAATTGAATTGAGTAAAATACAACAAGTCTATGACATGATCAAATTTTGCTATAATTCTTCTCATTTGATTCAGTGTATGCGCCCTATTTTGTGCGGCATGCTTGTCTGCAGAAAACTCTCATTAGCTGGATGTCTGTGCATGGCTCAAAGTTTAGTTTCAGCAAATACAGAGTTCCAGCTTTCTGAAAATCTCAGAGTGACACAAATCACTGACTAATCCAATCCATCCACCCGCACAGTGTTTAAACAGCATGAACAGAAACACATTTGACATGATAAACAGTCTACTTTTCCTCTGTCGAGCATACATTAAGACACATCTGCTTCAACTTTACCCAGCATCCTCTCAGCCACGTGGAGTCTGCAGGAGCAGCATATGTGTAATGTGATGATACTGACCTTGGCGGTAAGGCTGTTGATCTCGGCTGCCTCACTCTTATTGCATGATAACGATTCCTCTCACACTACTCTCAGACAGACAGATGCTTATTTTTCATGCTTTCAGTTACTCTATTGATCCTGTGTGCTCCCTCAGTGTCAAAAGCTCAGACATCAAGAAAAAACTATTGTTTGTTTTCAGACCATTCACTGAAACATGCTACCCCATCTGTTTCAAAGCCTCTTGTCTGTCTTTTGTTCAGAGTAAAGTAATAAACCAGAGGTTGTTGCTTGATCCAAAGCAGGTTGGGTTTACTTTCAGCCAGTGGGAACAGGAAGTTCATACTCATAAATAGTAAGCAGCCTCTATAAATAGGGCCTGCATGGATTTATGTCCACAAATAAATGGTTTTATGTCCCCAGATCCCTTTCATGACAAAAGTCACATGATCTGCTAATGCCAGTTCAGTGCAGGGCTTAATCACACCTGCAAGAGTGTGCGTATGTGTGCGCACATGCTGTGTGAGTTAGCTGAAGAGAGGGTGGGTTCATCTCCTGGGTAGGAAATGTTGGCTGGTGGTGATTTCGTTAGCAGCGGTGGAATGATCTAGATAATATACTTATCCACGGCTCCTCTGGGGGAAGGCGAGCCTCCGCCATCTGATTAGATTCCACCAAGATAAAAGGATCATGACGAGTCACATGTCTAGTTTATTATGGGGTGACATTGGGAGTCTATCCCATGAATCAACATCAGATAATAAAGTGATGACTTTCTGTGTTTAATCTCCAGTCAAGAAGAACTGATTTGTTTAACGCACGCATTTTTATCTTGAGTAACTGGGCTGGAAATAAGGTGAGTTTTATTTTCGTCATGTGCTCATCTCAGATCACTTCTTGTTCTTCATTTTTTCACCAACAACTAGGAAATAACTGATTCTCACTGCTGTTAATATTTTTTTTTATCTGTTAATGGTAGGAGCATCAAGGCATGTGGCAATGTGAATTTGGGAGAGACCTAAAATTTCCATTCCAATAAATTGCCATGTGAATTAATAATACATAAATAACAATTACCAACGATAATTATTTCTTACAACTTAATGTATTTGTGTATAGTTTAAAGGACATTTTTAAAAAAACAGGCTTAATAAGTTTCTTTCCAAGAGTTATTTGACAAGATTGAGTATGTACTGTAAAAATGAAGCTCAGTGGCACATTATCCCCCGTAAAACCACAATGTGTAAGATGTAAGCCATATGAACATTTGTTTTCTTTGGCCTTACCTTTAAGTTACATATGGACAGAGCCAGGCTAGCTGTTTCCCGCTGTTTCCAGTTTTTGTGCTAAGTTATTCTAACCTGCTGCCAGCAGTTGCTTCATGTTTAGCATACAATCATGAAAGTGGTATTGATCGTCACAGCTAACTCTTGGCAAGAACGCAAAGAATTATATTTACCAAAATGTAGAACCATTACGATCCATTGTTAAATGGATTTCATACACAGACATCCAAATATAAAAGATAAATATAAAATATGCTGGTTTACAGCTCCATCTTTTACAAGACACACTATTCAAGGATCTTTAATAACCATGAAACTGTGCGGTGACCCACCAGGGTCACACATTTCCCTGTACGTTTTGTTGCAGACAAGAAAAGAGAGACAGACAAAAGCCATTTTTCAGTGAACATCTTTATTTGTTGCAGTGGAACTATGCTCTGGAAAAAACAATACCTTCAGTGGCACAATGACATATTTGTAGCTGCAGAGCTTTACTGCTTGTTGCAAGACAGATAGACAGGGCTGTGTTACATTTACAGTCCACACTGGTGCTAGAAAGCCTTATTTAAAGCGATTGTGGGAGAGATTTAAGATCTCTTCGTTTTGCAGGCAGAAAGTGATATATTACAGCCTATCGTCATCATATAGTTTCTTCTGCAGAAATCCAAGATATTGTTATAAATGTAAATGGTCTGAGTAGGAACACATTATATCACTGTCGGAAATTTAGAAGAAGAGTGTGGCAGTGAGTCTATGGAGCTGTGTAATCTGAGCATGAAAAGACTACAATGCTACAGAATAAAGATGAATGAATATCTTCATCTAGCATCCACAAGCTCTTTGATCTTCAGAGAGGTGGCATTACAAACTGACATACAGCAGCTGTTTCCTCTCCTGTGCGGATTAATGCTGATTAATTTGTTCATCCCTCCCTCACGTCATCTCTGTCTTTGCTCTTTTTTTCTCATTCCCCCAAAACAACATTTAAGATGCTCTCCTTGGCTAACTGAGTATAAATAAGTAAAATGGTGTGAAAAAGCAAGACATGAGCAGACATATTTAACCACCTCCCCAAAAGAATATAAAACGTGTGTTGTCTATCCCTCTAAAATGAGTGAATATTACTGTATTAATATGGATCTAATAATAATAATAAACAATTTTAGAGAAGGCAACATATTGTCTTGAATAACCAAACAGAGACAAAACGTGAGAGGACTTAAAGAATTCAAAAATGGCTGCCAGACAGAACCAGAGATGGGAACAGAATATAACATTTTTGATGCATACTTTTATAAAGGCAGTGATACAAGCTGAAGGGGGTTTGCGTGTCTCACTAATAGTCTGTGACGTCCAAGAAATCACTAGTTTTCAAATGCCTCAGAGAGCCTTACCATCTTTCACTGGCTTTTCTTCCATCAGGCTTTTCTTCCATCAGGCTTTAATTACTACGCCAAAGGACTCCTCTATAGTCTCAATTCTGAAACTTGTTTTTCTCACAGTCTTTACAGTGCTTGTTCTTCGGGGCTCCATGGGGATCCCACGTGCGGGAGAGGGTGCTAGGAGCAGAATGGAACCTGGCTCTACCCTCTTTCCCACATCCATCTCCTCCACACTCTGCAGGATCTGCGCATGTATCCAGTGACAATCAAACACACTCACTGTGATTTGATTTTAAATATGGGCTTTCCACACACTTTAACACAACCTTGGGCAATGTTGGAAAAGCCAGATGATTACTTGCTGTCACTCTATCGAGTCATGTGTAATGGAGAAATGGAGAAATTGGCAACACCACTGAATTGGTAATTTGTTCTTACCGCTATCATTACATCTGCAGCAGCTGCTGAGATCATTTCTCCTCGAAGCCTCCAGGATTTCACTGGCTGGAAATCTCCCTTTCAAACTCCACCGCAGCAGGATAAAACTCAATAACTGGAACAGATCTACTCTTCAGACCCAACACACCAACTAAGTGTTGTTTTTGTCACACACCCACACACACACACACACATTCATTGTTTATCCTGTTGAATCATACCACTGTCAGAGAGACAGATGATGTCTGTAACACCCAAAGATGATGCTTTTCAGTTCAATTCCCCTCTCAGTTAGGTTTCAGTAGATAGATGAAGCACCTTGTGAAAGATAATTAGTCTTATGCACCTCTTCTTCCAACACACAGCCTTGTTCTTCTTCTTCTTTTGCATTTTGATGATATGATGGAGGTTAAATATGTTTGGGACTTAGGCCTTTTGTGTAGTACCACACCTTGCACCAACTTAGTAGCAGCAATCATGGAACTAATGTCCTTAAGAGCTGTCTAGCTGTGACAAAAATGAAAAATGTGATTTTTTCAGATGTATAATCTGTCTTTTTCTTCTTGCACCTGAGTGCAGACAAGCTTTGATGAGAAACCATGTATTACCTGTTGTCATTAAATCTGCAGTAGCCGTTTGTTAGTCAGAGCTCTTGAAAGAATCTACAATGCCTTTTACACAAACTATTTATCATTTATTTAAATGCAAGTTGAAATGTTTTCTTTAATAATGAATTTGTTCTTCACATTTGAGTGCATTGGGATGTGCAGTGAATGCAATTCAGTGAACATTAGAAGTACAGAATATGCTAAAAAAAAAAACATGACACACACACACACATTTCACATTGTCTGGTGGAGGCCTCAGATTGTTGTTCTATTAAAAAACAGGAGCCCCCTGGTGCATCACCACCAACACACTGGCAGTAGCATCAACACAAAGCGTTAAGGAAGAAAGCTCACAGTGTCCTACATTGTAGCAGCTCCCATAATCCGTATGGGCAGATTTTGTCATTCCCACCTGGACGTCTGCCAGTCTAGAGGATTTCTCCACTGTTGACAACATCACATTGCCCAGATGAGAGGATGTATCCTTCCATGTGCATTGTGGCTAGTCCTACAAATGATATGGCTATACCACCTGGACAAACACATACATGACCAGAAATGTCAAAATAGTAAGCTTTGTTAAACTCCATCAAAGTATGGTTTTCTTATTAAGAAACATAAATGAAGAACAGTGCATGACCTTAGCAGGGTTACACTCCACCCTGACATCATCACTAATGCAGTGTAATTATATTTTAATCAAACATGCTTCAACTGTTCAAACAGCTGTTTAGATATTCTGTCACATTATTGAGTTGCCGCTTTTATTGCCACACCTCTGAAACTTGTTCACTCTTTTATTGGGTGCAAAAGGACATTCAACCACATGGCAGAAACTTCAATGGGCACTGCACACCAAGGTGACTTTGAAACAATGATAGCAAACACATTTTTTTTCTTTTTCTGTGTTTCTCATCGTCTGTGCTGCTAGTGCTTTAAAAGCTGAAGAAAAGTTTGAATTGTCCACAGGCAAAAGCACATATGGTTCTCACAAAAGGCCATTCACCATATAAACAAAGCATTTCAAAGTACTTCCTTTTTTTTTTTTTACATAATGTGCTGCTAATGGACAAAAATCATGAGCAGAAAAAACAAGAAAAAAAACCTTTCTACAGGATAGACGTCTTTTGATTTTACATTGAAACATTGTTAACAAAGACACTGAAAAAGAGGATTATATGTTGGTGACATATCCAACAAGTCCTTACAATGTTAACTTTTATAACATTCTGCGCTGTCCAGTAACCTACTGCATTATATCTGCATCTATTTTTTTCTATTCTATATCAACTGCATTGTTTTCCTAACATGGACAGAAGCTTTTTAATGGCTTTTGTACTAGTGTCTACTCAGTAAGGAAATTCCACAAGGAGGAAAAAAAGAAACTCTGGAGGTTGATGCCAAAGTTAATGTCTTTGTTGCCTCTTTGACATTGTTTCCTTGTAAGGCTCCAGCACCAGGTTAGATACCAGTATTTTACTGTTTATCAAAAACAAACAGCAATGAAATAAATTTCCACCACAACATTAAGGACTAACATAAATTAAGCTGCAAAAAGCGTCAGTTGCATTCACTAAGCGGTGCCAAAATCCATTGATCCCCTAAATTAAAAAAAATATATATTATATCCATGGAGCAAAACTATTTTTCTTGTTCAGCGAGAGGCAATTAAAACCAAAGTATATCTGACAGCGGCATTCACAGTGTCCGGAGAGTGCTGCTCTCATTTGACATCCCCTCTACTTCTGAAAATTTTATCGATTATGACACACTTAGCTTTGAAAAACACCAGCGGACCAGTGGCTTCTCGCCGCCACACTCATTAATGAACACAGATAATTACTACCCAGATAAGGAATTAAGGATTGTCCTTGAAGGTCAAGCCCAGACCCTGCCCATCACTGGGCACGTGCTGCTCTGTTGAGACGCCAGTCTTGAGCAGCTGTCCAACATCTCTATTAACCTGAGCAGAGCCAGTCCATCCATAAAGCTGTTTGGGATATGGCAGCTGCTCAAGGGGCAGAGAGGTATTAAGCATAGATTTACAAGAATGAAAATGTCCTCCCTCCCTCATAATCTCTGGTCTTTTTACACGCAAGACAAACCATACGCGCATGAACACACACACACACAAACACACAGTCTTATGTAATGTTGTCAGCACGCTGCATTGGCTTGTTTGGACGCACCACATACACTCTGCGTATTGACAGAAAGCATGCACTGTCACTTCTGAACTGACTTCCATTCACTGCTCAGACTCATGCATAATATTTAGACCTTCTGCCACAATGGGACGTATTAAAATTATCAACAGCGAGGGTTTTTCCTTTATTGTGTGCTCATGAGCATCCACTTCATTTCACTGTGCTCCTCGCTCGGCGCCTCATTGCTCTTCAAACAGCGAGGAGGCTCGCAGCATGTAGTACTCTACCATGTAACTCAGGAATAGTGTTCCATAGCACATCAAAGCCTGTTTGAGCTCACATTCACCACGAATACAGTACAGCATTGTCAGTATAAGGAATGCAACCAAAAAGAGCTTTTTTCAAAGAGGAGTCAAGTGAAAGCTGATCTACTGAAGAGAAAACACAGAATGACAGTAGGTCATATCATTACAGTAGACTGATGCAACAGCATATCTTCTTCACATGAGCAGACTTATTTGAAGTCTCCTGTAATCTCCTCAGGGTTTAAATTGAGTGGACACATCAACATGTGAATCTGAGTGCAATAAACACTGAGTCTTTGCGCAGTCAGAGCATATAAATATGTAAAAATGTTGCACTGATACCCTTTCCTTCGGGATTTGACTGAGGCATCAAACAGTCCAAATACATAGCTGCTCAATCCTGGTGGCTAGTATACTGTATTTCCTCACATCAGATCCTTTAGGAATCAAAAGCGCGATCTTCACAGATCTCCAGAGCAGTTTTACTCGCACCACCAAACACTTCCACATTAGCGTCAATCCAAGGGACCACGTTGCCCGGCATGTAAGCCGAGCAGTTGGCCAGACCCATGATGTCCACAGGCCGCAGTACTCGGTCCCACATGTTGAACTGGCTCAGCTCGCCCACAAAAGCCTGCGTGGCGTCAAAGCGGCCTCCGACTATGTCCTTCATGGAGAAACAGAAGAGGAAAGTTTGTTGGAGTTAACTTGTGAAGGAGATGTAAACATACTCTATTTAAAATGAATCAATTCTGTTTGATTTTCATCAAACTGCCAAACGACTGAATATTTTTCAGTGTGCTGCCTCTTTAAAATATCTTTTGAGTTGTGCAATCTCCAATACCATGCAACAAGCAGCAATCTCACCTTGTGTGAATGACTGAAACATAAAACAGCACAGCCCTCCTTTGGCTCCAAACTAATGCAGTATGAGTTAATGGCTCTCTGTGGACACTATTTACACATCACTGTACATTTCATAAGTATATGCATGGTGCTGTCATGGAGCTAAACGCTAGAATAACCTGCTAATGGAACTCCCAAGGGCGTAAAGGTGCAGTTTAGAGATAGATGAATGAGGTAATACTGAAAGGGCCACGATGGCGTGAGAGGAGCCTCTCTGCCTCCTCTCCCCTGCTCCCTGCTCTGTGCCTCCGGCACTTAGCTCAGGGGAGAATACACATAAGGATCTTTCTGCCATGCAAGGAAAAACACACACATGCACACACACATGCACGCAAACACCACCACCTAAGCTTCTCACCTGCTCCTGGCCCAGGATGATAACCCCTCCAGGTTTAATTGGGTGCCAGGGGGCCAGGTTGTCCCCTGTGCCTAGACGCTCGCCATCCTGGTAAGCCTCCCAGAAACCGTCTCTAGTTGTCCAGGTGATGCAGATGTGGTGCCAGCGCCCGTCACTCACTGACAGAGGGAGCTGGGCCACCTGGTCAGAAGTTGAGGGCAAAGGGTGAGTGTCACGAGGGGCAGGCCAAAAAGCAAGAAGCAAGGATAGGACGGAGTACAAAGGGGGCAAGATGACTCAGGAGAGGATTGAGATTAATTGCGGCACGTTAGAAACAAGGAGAGCAATTAGAAGGGTTAGGGCTTCAAAGAGACAGCCCTCTACAGAGAATTCTCCAGATGAGCCAGTGCGACATATAAAATTTAGATTACCCAGGTGGCATCAAGGGATAGAACATCCTTCAAAGCAGTCGGCTAGCTAACAGCAAAACAGTGTCCTCTTACGCATTTGTGCTTTGTTCATACATCAAAGAAAAACAATGACATCATAGTCCCCTGAGAATACTAGATAGATACATAAGATTATGAGTGTGTAACTCATTAGCCTTCATCTCATGAGCCTACAGAATGACTTCACACTCATATCTTGTTGCAGATACAACTTCAGATACATGTAAACCTGAAAAGAGCCACTGAAAATAAAATACAAGCAATTACAGAGGCAATTGACCTGGTTGAGGATGCCAGGTGGCATCTTAATGCTACTGGGACTACAGGAAATAATGGTAGAATAACTGATTTGGGTTAGTCTGAGCTTCACCGACTGTTTAAAGATTTAGGATGTTGAAAGGAAAAATAAATTCTTGTCACACGTTCTGCAGCACTTAATACATGACAGCCATGATGATTTGCACACAAAGAGTTTCATGTCCACAAAACACCATGTCCACAGGGCATACACTACAATTAATACATGACTCATCTTCATTTAAATGACTATAAATGATCTAATTCCCAAAACTTAAAAGGTACAATTTTACAGTTATTACATAACACAATTTTTTTTTCTATATAGCCGTTTTTCAAATTGGACTTTTTGACTTGTCATAGCAGGGAAAGCACAGGTGAGCCAACAATGTACAATACTATGGCCTTAAAACTGGTACCTAAAGGTAATGCAGGTGTAGTTTTCCTGCCATAAAATGTCTAAATGGGTCCATGATGTATTTTACTTATCACAAAGTACTGGTGTTATAATCAAAACCTCCCAAGTCGAGACCAAGACAGAGGGAGGGCGAGACCGAGACAAGACCAAGACCAGTTCCCCACATTACATGACACACAATAAAATGTGGAACGAGATCACAAGTACTTCTCAAATTGATCTGAAAGATCCACATTCCCATTAAAACGCTGAAATCAACGTAAGCACCTTTAGTCAACACTCCTTTTCCATGCTTACCATCGCAGGGATGGGTGACAGCTGTTAAAGGTAACAACACATTTTTATTTAAGGTTCTTGGTTGCATTTGAAGCAATCCGTTTTACATCCAATCAAAGTTAGGATGTTAAGGATAGGATAAATCAGACAATGCAAAAGCAATTTATTGACATTCCTAAAGTTATGGTCTTGACTGGTCTTGACATAAAATTCAGAGTCCTCAAGACAGAGTACAAATGCGGTCGAGTCCGAGACGAGACCACGACCACCACAAAGTGGTCTTAAGACTGGTCTCGAGACCAAGACCGGTCTCGAGTACTACAACACTACAAAGGACATATTGTTCTTCAGCTTCAAAATGCTGCAGACTCTCGAGATAAGTGAAAAATGTTTTTGGAAGGTCACATAAGAAGAAACAAAGTCAGTGTAGCATCTGCTTCCAAGCAAGAATGATAAAAGTTGTAAAAAATTAGCTCACATGCATGATGTCAACGCCAAATTGACATCATACATGTGAGCTAACACCAAACTTGTGAGCATTGGATTACACAAGCACACATGCCAAAATACTGCGATGGACTGGCGACCTGTCCAGGGTGTACCCCGCCTTTCGCCCGATGTCAGCTGGGATTGGCTCCAGCTCCCCGTGACCCTGTACGTAGGATAAGCGGTTGACGATGGATGGATGGACATGCCAAAATAACTCATTTTTTAATGTTGTACAAGACCAGTTGAATCCATTACAGATTAAAGTCCTGGCAGCCACGGAGATGCCGTGAGCATGTTTTACTTGATTTGAACGATGGAGAAAAAAAATCATGCAATATCAATGATTTTCCTGAGCAAACAGACTGACTATCCTGATGAAGACTTTCTAACACTAGCAATCTCAGCACAGCCAACCACAAATGCAAAACGCAGACAACGTTGCACTTTTTAAAACTGTCGAGGCAGCTTTCTGCTTCCCTTTCAGTATGCAGCCAAATGAACAGCATAAACAATGTGACCCACTGGACCCTGTTATCACTGGGAATAAGTTCAACACATGGATGTGCTGCAGCACATATGGTAATCATAGTCACAAGTCTTGTCTCACTCTCCTCCATCTTGCTCACTTTTTCTCTGTTGCTTTCTTACTCCGTTTCTAGCTTCCTTTTTTCCTGGCATCTTCTGATCTTTCGTTCTTTCCCCCTCTCTCTTCTCCACACTCTGTCACAGCCAAAGCTCTGCAGCTTTTCTATTTCCTAACTCTTGCTCTTTTTCTCTCTCATACTCACCCCTTTCTCCCACCATCTTTCTCTCATCTGTCTGACTTGAACACATGTATAATGCATGGTGAAGGGAAAGCTGGGAGGAGACCTGTCTGTGCCAATAACGTCCAATGTAAACAAGACATTGTTCATATTACTCATCCTTGGAATTTTTGCACAGTCCTTGTTAAATTTCCTGTTCATTTTTTAAAAGCATTTCTTTTATTAGTATTATAGTATTATTGTATTATTTTGTATCATTGTACATTTTTGATCTCTTTACTTTTTTATATTTACATTTCTATATTTGTGTTCATGTGTACCAATGTAAGAACCAATACATACCTCGTATGTGAAAATGTACCTGGCAATAAACCTCATTCTGATTCTGATTCTAACATTCGGGGTGGGGTGGTTGTGTGATCCTCTCCAGTGCGACAACATTTAGCCAAAAAACATCCACCAAATCCAACATTACAGTGCTGCAGAAGCAACTGTGCCATCAGGAAATGAAAATTCTACAGCTTACATTGACGTAAAAGTTACAATTATTTTCCTTCTAAGACTATTGCTATAAAACATTCACATATGTTTCTACCACTCTTTTTTTCTGTTGAGTTAAGTGACATCCTGTAAGTTGACTGAATGTTCACAGCATGTGACTGTGCAGCAACAAAACAGTGTCTATGGAAAGCAAAGAAGCGTAGGCCTTCAAATGAGCACACATGGCAGCTTAATTTCTCTAATGAATTACTGTTATTCTCGGGTCTGTGTACTCTGGAATGTGGGTCAATGATATTAAATGTTTATAAGGTGCTGAATTAAATATTCAGAGCTGATGGTCAGTGAATCTCAGCTGTATCCGTATAGCGCTCACATGTACATACAGCAGCTATCTGCTTGTTTCACACCACAAAACAGACCAACACGAACATATTCATGCGTTCTTTGCATTTAACTAGCGTCATTGCTGAGCTACGTTTACCACCATCATTGTTGCCAGGCAAATAATAAATGATCCTGAGCTTTTTACTCAAGTGCATCTTCCTTCTTCATCAACTCAAGGCAGAGCGAGAGAATCAGAGTTGCTCTTCTTTCTATCAATAAATAATTAAGCAAGGCTCCAGTTTCTCATTAAGGACTTACCTTATCATTAACTAGTAGTTCAATGGGATTGTTCCCCCATTCGATGAGGACTATCTCGTTGGCCTGGCCGGGCACACCGTAAGAGAACGGGGTTCCTATGCCGGGACTGGCGCTGGACTTGAGCCACATGCACACAGTGAAGGCGTACATTTCTGGGAGACTCTTTTTGATGCGTCCATACAGGTAGTTCGTACGAAGAGGGAGGGACACCTTGAAATCCTCGGGTGACTTGAAGGCATTATTACCTGTTGACAGATAATGAGGACATAGGGTTAAAATGTTCTTCTTGTGTGTCGTCTTCATCTTCTGATGATGATGTTGAAGCTTGTAGTAGGAAGGGGTAGGAGGTGTTTGACTCGTGGTGACACAAACAGATACATGGAAGGGCAGTTACATTTAACATAACTATCTCCCTGCTCTGGGCTTACAATAAAGAATACTGGGAAGTAAGAAGCTTGTTGGCCAGCAAAGTAAACATAAAGCAAAGCAAAATTTGACTAGAGTGATGGTAAAGGCTGGCCAGCTGCTTCTAATATCACATCAGTGAAAAAACAGGTGCCTTTTAGCTGGCTAATTTATCATTGGTTTTGTTTGAGGAAAAGCCTGAGAATCACAAAAGTCAGAAGAATTGATCTTCTGGGGAACTATATGGCAAACGGCACGGCAATCCATTCAATAGTTGTTGAAATATTTCAGTCTAGACTCATCACAGCTCCTAAATGATGCGAGGATGTGAGAACTGAGAAACGGGAGAGAAAGTGGTTAGACTGGCTTACATACGTATGAGCATGTGATTGGATTAGAGAGGCACAGGTGGATGAAATTGGATGAGGCGCAGGTCCATACTCCATAAATGGAGTAAACATGGATGCTATGAAGATCATGAATGATCATGACAGAATGACAGACACAGAGAGAAACTGACACACATACGCATACTGTACGTCTTTGCAGTGGGTTTGCACCAAGGAAATATATTGCATATTTTAAAGGGAGTGAACCACACTTTCATCTGTGCTGAGCAGAGCATTTGAGGCTGAGCTACTGTCCAAAACTTCAATTTCTCTGGCTATGCGTTGCAGCTGCAACACTGAATGAAAGATTTACATTAGAGGCTCATGTTGGAAGCAGGGTTTGTCCATGCACAAACAGTCAAACCACTTTTCGCAGAACTCCACACAAAGGAAGAGAAAGGAAGAGCATCATGTCATGCCACTACCTCTGAGCTCCTCATTCATACTGCTCCTCCAAAAGCTCAAGCTTCTGAGGATCATGGGGTGCTGGACTTTATCCCAGTATTCTTTATTGTAAGCCCAGAGCAGGGAGATAACTAGGACATGTTATAAATTCATTGTAGGGCTATCATTGGTAGAAAAAGCCTCACATTTCCAGCTGACAAAACAACACCATCAACTCCAGCCTCAAAAGTGACTGTAGAATTGAATCAACTCCTCTCTAGCACCACCATGATGTAAATGAAACTTAATAATGCTCACAAAGGTAGTATTTATTATGGCTCTATTGTGTTGACTAATTATTTTGAACATGTGTGTATGCCTACTGTAAATCTGAGCAATTAACTTTGATTAAATTTTGTATCCTCAAACAGCCACTGACTGAATCGACGGTGCCTCGGGAGACATGTGCCTACAGGAAGTGTCCAGTGAGAAGTGAGATAATCTTCTAAAATATTTTTCCTTTTGGCAGAGATATATTTGTGTGTATGTTTGACGTCTACCATCAAAGTGATACCCCGGAGTGTGGACATCCCTCCAATATTTCTTAAACTAATTAAGCATTCAGTGTTGCTTTCCAAGCCTTATTTCCAAGACCAGGAGCTGCTCCGAGAATGGCTCTGAGAACAAACTATGTTGTGAGGTTTTTACTTGCATCATCAGAAATTTGCACAGGGATTGACTAATTAGTGTTAAATCTGGCAAAAAAAACAAAACAACAAAAAGCCTGGCATTAAATCTGGCCGACATTCCACAGCACCCTTTGTTTAAACACTTACTTTTCTCAAGCTCGGTGATCCTCTCCAGGAGGGAATTGAGAGTGCTCTCGGTACGTTGGCGGTGGGCCGCTGTTTCATTGTAGAGCTGGCTCTTCTCCTCCTCCAGCTCAGCCACCTTCCGGAGGAGCTGGGTCTCCAGCGCCCCCAGACGCTGTCGCAGCAGCTCCCGCAGCTCTGGTGGCAGGGGAGTCAGTGCCGAGACACCTCCAGCTGACACATTTGTGCTGGGGAGTCGCAAACTCTGCTGCTGGGAGGCAGAGTGGGAAAGATTGCAGGGAACAGCAGAAACCAGGATAGATAGATAGATAGATAGATAGATAGATAGATAGATAGATAGATAGATAGATAGATAGATAGATAGATAGATAGATAGATAGATAGATAGATAGATAGATAGATAGATAGATAGATAGATAGTGTTGGGGCAGATAGAAGTGAAACATACAAACAATGACAAAGACATTTAATCCAGTTAATCCTGTGCACTCAAACAGGCATTCATTCCCCATAAAGACCTAGATTTGCAGTAGATGACTGATCTTATCTACATTTTAGGTCTGATATCCTTTTATCTCCATTGTTTTTGATACAGCGATATCAAAATGAAGACAGCGTGTCCCTGTGGCGGACTTTGATTGGTGACCTGCCAACACCCATGGCTGCTCCGGGTATTAAAAATAGGCCTTATGTGTGACGCTACCCAGAGTTCACACCGGGCGTGCTCGCACAATTACACAGGCCCACGCTTGTAGTTGGTGCTATCACATTGCAGCAAAAATGCCCGCAGATGTTCATTTCTAAAGCCGTGTTGATGTTGTTTGACTTTGTGACACAGAGTTTGAATAATCTTTCCTGACAAAATCCAACCATGTGAAAAAGCTCATGCAAGAGATTCCCTGGTAATCTGGCACTGAAGCAATTGCAAGGTCCTGAATGCAGCTGTAGAGGTATGCTGATGGCTTTGCTTAGTGAGAGAGGTCCTGCTCCAGGGAGCCATATGCCATCAGCCATACCAGTCTTGCAATAATCATTTTGTTAAGCAGATGCAGATCAAAAGATATGTGATTAAAATGGAAAATAATATGTATCCTCACATCTCTCTTTGGAGATTGATGTTTCCAATTGAGGAGAGGGGGAGAGGTGAGAAGGGAATAGAGAGATGGATGGATCAGCAATGCAGTACACTGTTTATAAAAATAACCTTTTTTAAAATTTAAATAAACAATCACAACATTGTTTATCAGGGCTGTGTCAGATGGTGAAATAAATGTACTACACTGTTGATATGACATAAGAGATAAAGCCCTGACTTACATCAACCTTCCACTGTATATAAAGCACTGCAGGTGACCTCAATATCAGCTGTGATCTCTGAGCCTTGTGGAATAAATGCACACAGCAGGGGGGGGGGAAGCTCTCCTGGAACTGAACAGAGGGCTGCTTGAGATGCAAAGCTCGCAGGTCAACAGGAATAAGAACGACTGAACATTGAGCGTTTGATGAAAATTAAAATTTCAGTGTTCCGATGCACGTAAACTCTGCGGAAATTAATTTCATCAGCTGCCATGATTAGTTAGTCACATGACAATGTGTCAATAAACGCGCGCGCGCGCGCACACTGATGAATTATTTACGGTTGCATTTCAAATCCCTGCACCACATGCATGCATGGTTACCCCTTATGACGACTTTTTTGTTGCTCATGTCTTATTGATGACTCTCATGCAGCTTGTTTCGCCATTAGAGATATCTCTTAAGGATGACAAACGTGTTGACTTGACATGCCGATTACGTGACTCTCTGATCTCTGACGATTCTACTGAGAGGTCTCCAGCAGCGCGGAGTAGCCTATAATCAGACGCGTATTAGTCAGGCATATTGCTGGTGATGGGCTATGCTGAAAGACATTGCTAAGGTGCAAGCAGCTCTGATAACAAAACACAATACTGCAGTTGGCTATGTTGATGCTCATTAATGTAAGTGGGCTAATTAATAATGTTTATTTGGCGAGGAAACTAAACAAAAGTCATATTTCTGGCACGTTTACGCAGGAGCTGCACGTTTGTGCCATCTTACCTCCAAGTTCTCCAGCCGACCCTTGAGACTCTGCATGGTCTTGCCCAGTTGATCTATGGTCTCGCTGGGGTCCCGGGGCAGGTCCCCCATGGTGTTTTTGCCGTACTCCTTCCGCCTGGAGCCCTGACCCCGGGGCTTGCTCTGTGACGACTCGTCGGCTGCCGCCTCGCAGCGCGCCAGCTTGGAGTTGAGCTCCTTGATGGTCCCCTGCTGGCTCACGATGGTCTCCTTCTGCTGCAGGATGGTCTCCCGGAGCTGGATTATCGTGTTCCGTAGCTCGTCCTCCACGGGGCTGCTGCTCTGGACACGGTTCCCAGTAGGACCGTACGCGCAGCCCGGCTCTGCGCCCGGGGGAATTGCGTTACAAACGAAGCGGCTACCTGTAGCATCCTGGCTTCGCACCGTGCATCCACTGACCAGGTACAAAAGTCCCACCACTAAAGTCAACATCGCGACTAGATACACATATAATTCCACGTATTAAAAGAAAACAAAGGCTCTTGAATTACTGACTGAACGTGTGAAAACTACCGTAAAATAATCGAACTTATTTCAATAACTCATTCATTCAAGTGGTTGCGGGCATTTTTCTAGACTTCCAAAGCGTAATGAAAAGACCAAACTTAGAGTGTAACCGTGGGAAAAAAAACATACGAAAATCCGCAATGAAAAAAATATATCATAAAATCATACATCCAACAACCACATGGTCCTATTTGAAAAATGAAACTAAATTCTTACTTTCAGCGTGTGGAAACTCGGTAGAATAAAAACCAGAAGCTCCTTTACTGGAAAAAAAAAAGTTGTAAGGATTTGTGGATGTAGAGAAAGAAAGAATATCCACAGAAGGTTGCAGAGAAGTCAGTTTTGCCTGTCTCGCCTCTCCGGTTGGTTGGATTGTCAGTGAGTGGTGCTGAAAAGACAGCGACGCTGCTCAGCCAGATTATTACGGGGATGTGCGCACTGACGCTTCCGCTCATCATCTGTGCGCTCCGGTTATTCAGCTTCAGCCCACGTCATCACTGAATCCCAGTGGATCCAAGTCATGCTATGTGTTCGTCTCATTGACTTTTGACAACCTACTTAAATGCGCTGAAGCTTAAAGATGTCAAACAGAAACACATTAAGAAACCCATAAGGGGTTTCAGCTGTTGCCTATTTTAGATGTATGGTAGATGTATCTAAGGACTGTTTCAGCTCCGTGTAGCTGCTGCAAATAATGTGGCCCTTGTGAATGTAAGCACCAAACAACCCGTGATTTCACAATGTGGTGTTTTGAGTACCGATTGATAACTCAACAGCTGTCTGGATCCTGCATTGGGGAAATGTTGCACTCTCCAAGCCCCGGGGAGTCTGATTCTGTTTGAATCAAAGGTCCCCCCTTCCAACAAGGCACACTTGGTCTAAGGTCAAACTTTAATGATTTGTACATCCGCAGTTCAAATGGGAAATTTCATGGTGTGACTTGAATTAAAAACCAGCCACCACATTGCCATCTCTCATTCACACACACTGATCTGTGCATAAAAAGACTTTCATTTCCTACACAGCATGGATGGTGAAGCTTTACACTTGACTCTTGAAATTGCAGCATTTGCGCCTAGTCTTTGACTTTCAGACATGTTGCTGAGCAGATTGATACAGTGGCAAGAAAAAGTATGTGAACCTTTTGGAATTTTATGGTTTTCTGCATAATTTTGTCCTAAAATGTGATTTGATCTTCATCTAAGTCATCAAGGGTATTGACAAATAAAAACTCGTCTAAAATAAACAAAATAAATTGTGATCGCTCATGTCTTTATTTATCATTCAACATGGCAGTTGAAAAAGTAAGTGAACCCTTATTAATAATTGGTTGACCCCCCCCCCCCAGCAGCACTAACCTCAACCAGGTGCTTCCTGTAACTGTGGATCAGACCTGCACATCATTTGGGAGGAATTTTATCCCATTCTTCCTGGCAGAACTGCTTTAGCTCTGTCATATTCTTTGGACGTCTCGTGTATTGCTCTCTCAAGTCATTCCATAGTATCTATTGGGTTGAGGTCGGGCTCTGACTTGGCCACTCCAAAAAGCGGATTTTGTTTTTCTGAAGCCAATCTGTTGTCTGTTTTGGGTCGTTGTCCTGTTGCATCACCCAACTTCTACACAGTTTCAGCTGACTTGCAAACATTCTCACATTATCCTGAATAATTGTCTGAGTTCATCTTCCCCTCAATGATTGCAAGCTGGCCAGGCCCTGATGCAGCAAAGCAGGCCCAAAACATTTTGCCAATACCACTGTGGAGTGTCAATGTGCTCTTTTGCAAGGCATGCAGCAATGTTCTTTTTAGTAAGCAGTGGCGTCCTTCGTGGTGTCCTGCCGTAGATACCCTGCTTGCTCAATGTTTTACGTATTGAAGACTCAGAGATGTTAGCCAGTTCCAATGATGCCTTCAAATCTTTGGCATTGTCATTCGGGGTTGTTCTTTACCTCACTGATGAGTCTTTGTTGTGCTCTTGGTGTCATTTTGACTGGGCGCCCACTTCTGGGTAGAGTAGCAACAGTCCCAAAGTGTCTCCACTGGTGAATTTTCAAAGTCTTTGAAATCACTTTGTAACCTTTGCCAGTTTTATGTAAATCAACAATTCTTGATAGTGGTGCCTCTGTAAGCGCTTTTTGGTGAGGAATGACTCACATAAGCGTGTGCTTCTTGTACAGAGCAAACTCCAAAAGTTTGAGGGGTTTTTACAAGTCCAAGTAGCTGTAGTCCACACCTCCACACTCATTTTCTTAACAAGACTCCAGGTGTGTTAAAACCTGACTCCAATTAGCTTTTTTGAGGTCTTTAACTCAAGGGTTCACATACTTCTTCCACAAGCACTATGAGGTGTTTTTGGTTGTTCTCAATAAAGACAAGAGGGATCAGAATTTATTTTATTCATTTTATTGGTCAGTACCCTTGACTTAGATGAAGATCACATCACACTTTATGACAAATTTATTCAGAAAACCATGAAAATCCAAAAGGTTCACATACTTTTTCTTGCCACTGTATCTAAACCCACTTTTTGCTGCGAAAATATGATGGTTAATGCTGAATGGCACTGAGGTCATGCTGAATAAAATCATTGGCTCTGACTTTGCTATTTGAATTTCCTGCTAATAAATAATATAAAGCATAAAAGAATGTCTTTCTCTTAAGTGTTAATTCTACAGTCAGTACACTCTGCATTATGGAGGTCTCTCTGTGGCCTAGGTTGATCTCATTTAAGGATATCCCTTTCTTTTTCTTTGTTATTTTACTTTTCTATTAATTTTCTACTTTTTTTGAAACTTGCAGACCCAGTGAGTAACATACATTCCTTCTGTCAGGCTGACAGGGCATAGTGCTGCTGTAATTATTCTTTTTTTAAATGGCCACTTTGTTCATTGCTGATTATGAAGCCAGGAAAAGTTGCTGTAAATTCTTGTTTAATTGTGGTTCAGATTGTGGCAAGTAATACTTGTGACCTTGGCCAAATAATACTAAGTATAATCCTTGGTGTGTGCTTTAATCTGGCTGGTAGGAGGTTATTCTATAATGATTAGATAACAGTTTCAGATGAACAAGTGAAAAAAATGGCAGGCCCACTTAATGAGTTATGTTTGTTTCAATTTCTCAGTGTCAGTTTCAGTCCAAGTGGGACAAATGTATCCACCCAAAAAGAGAGGCAGAGTATCTAAAAACTGTTCTATGAGACAAACATTTTCCAGTATTCAAATCCAATCCCCCCTGACACAAATCTCACCCCAATATCCTATTTAATGTGGAAACATGTCAAACCTTCGAAGAAAACTATGATCTCAAAGCCTTCTCAGGATGGGATCTCTTCTCAAAATAACCCAAAGAGAGAAAGAACAATATTTGGGTGGGTGGGGGGGTTCTTTCAGCAGCCAAGTACACAGTATTGCTGTGCTTTTGCGTGTGCAAGGTTATTTTGACGTTATCGTTTCTATATATTTAGAAATCTGCAGGCAAACGCTTGTCACTGGTAGATGAAGCCTCTTTCCCAATGACAGACAGTATCACACCAGGATTTGTTTTGGGCTCCCTTCATGTTTTGTCAAACTAAGGCAAGGTAGCAGGCGTTTGTCAGACACCTGCTAAGAATTGTAGAATGTGAATAACTTCAAAGCCGTGACATTGGCTCAGTTCAGATTATTAGTGCTTGACAACAGTGTTGTCAAGCACTGAGACATCTTTTTTCCCTCCAAAACTGCCTCATCAATCTTTATTTCCTCAAGTTGTTTCCCTAAAAATCTGAAGCCATGGGATAGTGATAGCTCATGCAGGACGCTCTCTTAACATGTTGTACGGTATTACCGTGCCCCCCGCCACAGCCGCCATCCTCTATCTGTTGGCAGGGCCTGAGAGCTAAATGTCAGTTGCCATTAATGCACACTCAGCGTACAATGCACACGCAGTGACTGGCGGGGAACGGCCAGTGAAGTCACTGCTATGGAAGGCAGTTTCTAATATGACAGGTCCCCTGGGAGAAGGCACCCGCAATCACCATGGCAACCTTATCTCCTTCCTGATCCCTCCCACCACCTCAGCAAGAGAAGAGCTGGCAGAGGTGAAGAGGGAGTACTGAAGACTGAGCAGAGATGACAACTTCCACTTCAAAGTTGATGGGATAAAGTTATTTCCCTTTCATGTTGCAACTGGTGAGCGCTGGGGTGAAGTAACTTTGCTTTTTTAATCGCCTTCAGTGAGGGTTAAGAAGTCAGCAGGGATTGAACTCTTATCCTAAGTTGAGTTTCCCATCTAAAGTAATATATTTCAGACGTAGGTTGCTTTTCTTGGGACTTTACACAGGGAAATAAAAACATGGGCACTGATTGTCCAGTGTCCAGAAAAATAATAACAGAAACATTGCTCTCTGCTGTAATGAAATACAATACAGTAACACTGAAATAAATCCTAAATGTGTGTACTACCTTTCCTTACTACTCTTTCCTGGGTTTTGCATTGTATTGTGAGTGTAATTATTAGAAACTCATCTCAATATGATATAATCAAAAAAAAAACTGTTTTAAAAATTATGTTTAATTTCAGGAATATCTATTACACAGCCATTGTGTGAAAACATTTATTTTAAATTTGTACTGTACTCCTACTGTAGAACAGGTGATGTGATAGGTGTGTGCCTTCCTCATTAGACATCGCAGCGAATTATTTGATGAATATGAGATTAGATGAATATGCAACTGCTGGATATAGTATGTAAATGCATATCAGAGCACAAATTTACATTGAAATTAACCTACATACCATACAAGGTGATGTAATGGCACTATCTGGGCCTTAGCAGCTCTCAACACCAGCTGTTACTAATCACCAGCTGTGATTAATCAATGCTTTTGGATAAATTAACAATTTTAAGGGTCAGGGTCAATACTTCACGTGTCTGACATCTTACTAACAAGCATGTTATGACTTAGAGATCATCCTGTGTACATGTTCTTACTCACCATTGTGGTATTTCACTACTTTAGAGTTCCACCTCTTAAGTGTGATGGGAGTGCAGTGGATGCTGAACACTCAGCGCCTCTGACTGGAGCCACACTCACCTCACATGACACAGTCCCACGGCCGTTTGATCACTCAGCTAGTCACAGTATCCAATGGTGAGCATCTCTTCCTGTGTCCTCACCATCCCTCCGTTTCTCTTCCCTCCATGCGTGCCACCACCTGCTGCTGGCTACCTGCTCAGCAGCATTATGTGGCCAACGGTCCTGTGAATCAGAGTCCATCAGAGCTGCCAGTGGTTCGAACAACTCCCACACAAGCAAGGACAGCACACACCCACTTTTATACATGGCCACATGCAGTACTCATGAACATATGCGTTTGAACGCAAGCAAGACAAAAGTCATAGAAGCACATAATAAATGTGAAATCTGTGAGTCAGATTTATTAATACGGTAATATCTTATTACACTTCAGTCACGTTTCTGGACAATGTGTATGCACACACACACACACACACACACACACACACACAGCAACAAGAGCAACAATATCAAATAAAAGCATGAAAGAAAGAAATACACACACACACACACACACACTATCCTAAACTTGCAATCACTATCAACACATCCACAGAATGTGTAAAAAGTGTCAGACTTACTCTCATTCAAAGTCCTAAAACTCAACCAAAAGCTCCATCATATCCATGTGTAATGATGTGGCTTCATTCTAATGAATTATTATGAATAGGAAGCAAAAAAAAGCAAAATGGAACATTCTCATATACAAAAGCTTTGAATAATAATAGATTACGGTTCTTGAAAATTCTCTCCGAATGTGTTATCTGCAGTCACTGCACCATTTAAATATTTTGTATTTCCATAAATATGCTTTCAAGAAACTTTTCTGAAGTGCTCAGAAATTCAACATTGCAAATGGAAAGAATGCTCATGGCTCAGTATTGCCACATTACATTAAATACAGTTGTACAATACAATATATACAATTACATGATAATACAGTGTACATACTATATAAAGTTAACGTGGAATACATACAGTATTAAGAGGCGTAAATCATAGTGTAAGTATGGTCATAGAAGGAGGAAAAACTGACATTAAATACAACTGTTTTTGCTACACACGCAGCATAGTTTACTTGCTATGATATACAGTATATCCAAAGCACCCTTTGCAATAAAGCGGCCTATTTAACCTGTCAGATCCCTGCTCACTGCTGCAGGGCACCTTTGTAAACTCTACTGTATCACTGCTCAGGTGGCATTTCATAAGCAAACTCACCTGCCAACAGTAATGTCGCTTCAGGACAACTTTGTGGGGGAATAATCATGTTTGCGACGTACTCCCAGCTGCTGCTGCCACTATTCAGCCACTCCATCCGTTTCTCATATCAGCTGTCGGCCTCCAACATGACTTCAAGCCAGAAGAATACCGTAAGCTGGTGTTTTGGCTTTGTTTGTGTGCTTGGCAATATGCTGCTGGCTGCCTTATTGGTCTGCTGCAGATCTGCCTGTAGGCGATGCCTTGGCATCTGCTGGCTGCTAATCTCTGCTCTGCTTCATGTTGCTGCTGTCTAACTATGTATGTGTATTGGTATTAATTATAAATTCATTAGTCATATAGTGCCCAAGCTTATTTTTTTGATTGTTGGTTGGCACTTTGCTTTATGGGGCCTTTACTTTTGAGTGTTATGGACTGGATTGGTTTTGCAGCAGACTTTCTCCTAGGTTGTTTTGGAACGTGATATTGTATATTGTCTCCCTGTAAGCATTTTCTCTATTCAGTGGTAGAAAGCAACTGTGAGTCATTCCAGAATTGGAGGACATCCTTTACTGGAAAGCTAAATAAAACCTTATTTAAACAACATTCCTGTGATTCTGAGTATTTATCTGTCACATTTATACGGTGTTCTACAATCAAAAGTAATGAATCCATTCAACCCTGTTACTTTGCGCAACCCTCTAATTTCAACCCTCTTACCATATAATTTTTATTATAATAATCTTTAATTATTTTTCTCTGCTCACAAGAGTTTAACCTGTTGTCTTTTGAATTGTTTGAATAATTAAATGCATAATGTATTGCAGTAAATATTTGAAAATAAATAATGAAATTATAAAACAAAACTTGTACCTATTTAAAAGTTGGGCAAGATAGATTTAGTAAGATAAGTAAAGTCTCATATAGTATTTGTAACAGGGTTGCGCCAAGCATAGCACACAACAAATAAAACATCTAATAAATAGTGGACCTTTGATGCCTGAGCTGGACAAATCAATTTATTTTATGGTGTATTACCTGTTTTTCTTATATACATAACAGTAAATGACAAAATAAAGGGTTGATTTGAATGAAGTGTTGATACCTAAATTGTCCGCCAATTCTGGAATGGCCCTTGTACATTTACTCAAGAACTGTACTTAAGTACAATTTTGAGGTACTTGTACTTATGTACTTTTTTAGAATTTCCAATTTGTTCAAAGTGTGATGCATTTATAGATTAAGGGCATGCATACCCACACAGGTGTTTTTAGTTATGTGGCTGATGAGACACACTCAAGTTGGAGTTGTGAGATGCACGTATTAAAAAAGTGCTTACTAAATAGTATATTCACTTTATAGTCTGAGCTGAAAGATAGATAGAAAGCATCCTGACTGGAAACACCACTAACTGGCATTACATGTGCACGACCCAGGACCGGAGCAGCGGGCAATTAAAACCGCGAAGCAGATCACTGGTACCCATCTACTGAGCATCAGTGATATTTGAGAGTTATCTGAGCAGAAACCAAAGGATACTAAAAGACAGTACCACCACAGCCACAGTCTGTTCACCCAACTGCCATCTGGCAAGAGAATGCAGAAGAACTGCTGTCATATCACCAGATTACAGAGCAGCTTCTCCCCAGGCTGTGAGACTCCTCAAATTCATGTTGTACAAATGTATATAACATTTGTTCTTTGTGAGTAGCATAAAGGGAACTACAACTTAATCTTGTTATGTAAAATGATAAATTAAAACTACCTTGCACCTTGAACGGCCACATGGTGGCTTGTGCCCACACATTGTAGACTCCACATTATTTCAGGCATCGTAAAAACTCTGTAGTGCTTTTGCTCTTATTGAAGTAAGGTTTTGTAACACAGACATGTGCCCAACTCATGATTAGCCTTTGAAATGAATTAGTGTAGGAGGATACGGCATAGAAAACAAACAGTAATCTTTGCCCCCTCCAATTGCGTGACACGCAAGTGAAATTAGATTCGAATTATTTCAACATGAGGATCATTATTGGCCTTTTATGCAGCTATCACGCTGCATGTAGGACAGCTGCCTTCCATAAAAAAAAAAAGGTCTGATTGACTTTGTTCAAAAGCCCGCCAATTCCTTTGATGTCGAGTGTGGCATTGAACAGAGGCAGTCAAAAGAATCATCCGGTTCAAATTGAAAAGAACTTAATCTCTGTCTGTCACACTCTTGAAGCGCTCACCTTTAAAGAAGTGGGTAAGAACATGGGAAGGAGAGGTTATTTGAGACATGTCGGCTTATCTTGAGCTTTGTGTTGACTTGAGAATAGACACGGGGCCATATGACACAAGACAGTGTCGTGAGATGTTGCCTAGGGTGGCAGACTGCATTGGAACATTTACTTTTTCCACTCAGACGTGAAATGATGCACTTTGCCATCAGTTTTCTCCCACCACTTGGCATTCAAGAGCTTGCATGCCTCTGTGGTGTTTTGTTGATTTGCCTATTATCAGGTTAACCCTTATGAACACGCCTCAAGGTTTGCAGTGATTCTTAACAGATTCAATCTTAATATTCTTAAGGGCTCAGTCATTGTTCTGAGCAATTTGCCACATTGCTCTCAAGGCTGTGAGCATTGCATCATGCGGAAGGGCAATAAGGTCCCATCCACAGTCTATGGCCTGTAACACACAGTTCTTAATGACTTGTCCGTAAATGAAAACAAACAGGGTGGCTCACAGGTTGCCATTATGTAATTCCCATGCTGCCATAGGGAATGACCGCCTACAAACACCACATGGTCTGCCATCAGCCTGGCCATAAGACTGGGAGTGAGTCACTGTTTGTGTGCGTGTTAGCTGATGTGTATTCATGCGTGCATGTGTGTATGCTTTGCTGTGAAAGTTCTTATAGATAATTGCAATAAAAAAAAAAATCCGAAAGGAAATCTATTAAATAGCTCTTACTCGCTGCGATTGAAATGCTCAGGGTTAGTCCCCCAGTGACGCCCTCCCCTCCCAATACCTCAATTGTTGAGAGCAATATAAAGTTATCTCACAGACGGGCCTCTTAGCACAACAATGGTGGATATTATTAACTGCTGAGAGAGTGTTATCTCTTTCTATATTTTAGTAACTGGCCAATGTTTAGAGGGTAATACAAGGAATGTGCTGCACAACCTCGAGAGAACTGCTGGCCTCGTCTTTCAGATTTGCGATCAGAAAAACAAAGCCCCACTTTAAATTAAGCAACTGAAAATCAATTAACCTCAAAAGTAAGAGTAGTCCATCCCACGAGTGTTCAAGCAAGATTTTTGCGAGATGATGTACTGATCATGCAAGACAGGTACTGTTTGAGATGTGTTTCTGGTGTGTCGTGTGCTTTATCACCTCACATGAACGTGCTATCATCAGATAATACTTGATTTGCTGTATGAAGATTATTTATTGCACAGTACTGATTCTTAGATAACTGATGAGTGGTGAAGCTAGCTGCCTGCAGGACAGCTTGGAAATACTCTGTGGGAAACATTGAGCCTCAGAGCAACAAAAATGACTACAGCAGAAAAAGTGCAGTACAACGTTGGTTCATTTGTTTGTCCATAATGCATGATAACTGAGTCATGCAGTCAATGGTCAGATTTTTATGGAACCTGACACCAATATGTGACTCACCACTGTTACAGTATTGCAGGTTCAAACAAGAAGGCACATTAGCCCTGCTTTGCTCAGATGTTGCTCAGCATCTTCAACGAGGGGCCCTGATTATAAAGAGCTTAAGTTTTGATCTCAAATCTGTAGGCACTGACGATGGAAATTAGAGATGCTGATTCTCACGTTTTTCACACATCGAGTAGTCATAAACACTGTAAAAATTTTTTTTGTAATTTTACAGTTTTATTCCTTTTTATTTCACAGATCTTTTCCAGTATACATGAAAATATCAAAAAATGGCAAAAATAAACTGTGAATTTACATGTCTAATGTAAAATAACATGAAAAACCTGTAGCTGTGAATAACCATAACATTTCTGTTATTTTAAAGAAGATATTGTTTTGTTTTTACGTAAAAAAAAAAACTGAGACAAATATTATTTGTCTTATTTAAAAGAAAACACTGCTAAATTTAAGTTTTATACTGTAAAAACATTTCTTAAACTTGGTATACAACAATATGTAACAGTTAACCGTAACAAAAACATGTGTTCTGTAATTTGACATAGATTTGCTTGTTAATTGACAAATATCTCCTTTAATTATGGATATTTGGAAAATAAAAACATTGAATAAATGTTATTTTAATCACTGTATAATGTCTACAAGCATTGTTAAACTGTCAAAACACAGTTTTGATCATTGAAAACCATAATTACTGTAATTTCACAGATGTTGACTTTTAAGATCAAACCAACGTATTTAAACCTGTTTTTTTCTTAATTAAAAATTACCACATGTTCACATTTTACATTAGAGTAATATATATCCATTTATCTTAGAACGGAAACCCCTTTTGAGTTTGTACTAGGGTTATTTGTGACAGTTTCCTTCCAGATTTCCTTAAATTAACTTAATTTGAGGAAACTCAGACCTTTTAAATTACCACCACAATACAAATACCCACATCTGATACTATTTATTGACCATTTATTCAGTTTCATGCTCACAACACATAAGCCACTTAAGTCAAACATTTCAGTGTAAAGAATTGTTCTCCTGAAACTAAAGTAGTTTATTTTTTATTTACCTTTTTGATGACATTTTCAGATCTATTCATTAGAAACACAACTGTTTCGACATAAAGAACATTTTGGACACTGTCAGACACAGCTCCAAGATTAAAGTGGAACATGAATGTAAAGTAATTGGAAAGTATTTCTTAAAATGCTGCCATTTTGATTTGATAGGAGAGAGATATGAAAGGCAAAGGAGAGGGGATAATGGTATATCCAAAATGGTGGTTTTACATAGAGTGAACTTCATGCACAATCCAAAGATTTCATCATTTTCTGGATTCAATATGACATTTTATGACTTTCTAAAGCCAGTTTTTGTATCTGGTAAATGTTGTTATGGCTGTATGTGTTCCCCTGTGGTGTGCATAGCGAGTTAGACATGTGGAGTTAGGCATGTTTCTTTTCTGTCCTCTAGTTCTACCCCGGAAGTGCTAGAGCTGATTGCTGAATTAGGTCCACCTGGCCTTGGAAGGCAGTGCACAACTGTGTGCACCTGAGTTAGGGTCCACAATTTCTAAATTAAGTTGGTATACAAAATAGATGCAAATATGTGCAAGTAGAAAGACAAGTGGGAATGTGATACAAACACAACTCAAGTAGAGAATTTACCTGAAATTCAATGTGAACTCAAACACATCTTCTTAAAATGGTTTGAATAATACCTATTCAAACAACAAACACCGGGTGGCCATAGCACACTCACAATAGAATATATGCAAGTTTTTCTTGGCAGTCCTAATGAATCCATTTGTTTGCAAGTTTTTGGTATGCAAGCCAAAAGAACATTTTCAGATTCGGCTGACTTTGCACGTCAACACCTCAGGATGACCTTAATTAAGAAACCATTTTGCTTCTCAAGGTAGCTCAATTGGAAAACATAAACAACGGCAAACATAATAAACAGCATATCTATCCAAGGCCGGCAAGACATTAAGTAAGTTAATAATGGTATGGTGACCAAATCATGGAGATGTGTTAGTCCGTAGCCCTCTACCCAGAATTAGGGACAAATTCAAGTCAGGTGGCTACCTGGCTGCAAAAATGACAGATGACATAACTGCCATTAATAAATAGGGCTGTGTGATATAACGATCTACACTATATTGCCAAACGTATTGGGACACCCCTCCAAATCACTGAATTCAGGTGTTCCAATTACTTCCCTGACCACAGGTGGATAAAATCGAGCACCTAGGCATGCAGACTGCTTCTACAAACACTTGTGAAAGGATGGGTCGCTCTCAGGAGCTCAGTGAATTGTAAATTGAAGCATGGTACTGTGATAGGTTGCCACCTGTCCATTTGTGAAATTTCCTCACTACTAAATATTCCACGGTCAACTGTTATTATAACAAAGTGGAAGCGATGCGAACAACAGAAACTCAGCCACAAAGTGGTAGGCCACTGTGCACTGTGCGGCCCCTGCGCACAGTAGGATTTTTTAACAGTGAACTGTAACATTCTTGATTCCAAAATGAGTAATCGCAGAGTGAACAAATCGACCAGAATATTAGACAACCTGATTATACAGTAGTGGCTTGTCTATCAGTCACAGATGGCAGATGAACACATTACACACACTGTCAGAAACTCCCAAAGGTTGACCAGTGCCTCCTAAACACTTTTAGGGCAGATTATCTCTAATAGACACTATAAATTGAAGAAAAAAGAAATTTGCTAGCCTAGCAACAAAAAGGCTACAAATCTATCAAATACTCTCTATTTCCATTAAAATAGAATATGTGCTGTTATGAATAATAAAAAATTGTCTAGTCCTAAAATATAATACATATACTCCCCCCCCCCCCCCCCACTGTTACATAATTTACATAAAGAAATATAGTCTTACATTTGGGCCAACACAGTATTCTGAATCCTGCCTTGACCATGCAACCCTGTTTTTTTCTTTTTTATGCTCACAATCCATACATAGTAATCCATACAATCCATACAAGTAAATCTGTACATTTCTACATTCAATGGAGTAATGTCAAATGATAAAATGGTGAAATCCACTGTTTGTTACATGCCTCAGACAACAAGTGCATGTGTACATGCCAATATTGATCCAAAGAGGCCTAAACTTTGTACAACTATATCACTTCTTAAACCAGGTTAGAAACATGGAGGATGATTCTTGTATTTCTTGAAATGTACACAGAGTGCTAAACTTTTAATTGCTGGTTTCAGGCTATAATTTTACAATTTCTTTTAAGACACTGACGTTAGAGGTCTGTTAAATGTAGCCTAATGATGTTTTTGTGGTTGAAGTCCTGCCGAACTTTCTTTTGGCTGAAGAATGTTAACTATGCAGCAGGCAATCAAATCAAATGATCCAGGGATTGGGTAAGACACAGAATCATGTCAAATGAATTGTCTGTTCTGATTTTCTGATGAGATGAGAAGCAGGCTCTTCTTAATTATCTGTCAAATGTCATTGCTGAAGGAATCAAAACAAGTTGGAGGAAAATGACATTTAATATGTGTTGGTTATGTCTAGGAAAAAGTGTGTGTGCTTTGTTTCCCACTTGAGTTTGATACATACATATCTTTAAACGCGTATTAAAATTTAATATAGATACATTTCACACATGTAAGATCACACACTTGTCAGCCAATCTAGTAGCCAAAGTTTTAAGTTACCTTGGATGTATGCCTTTATTTTGATTGAAATATTTCATGCATTTTTAGTGAGTTTACTTCACAAGTTAATAATTTTTGAAAAGAATATAAGGACGGTATGGTATAGGAAAGAATCAGCATGATTTCGGATGAGGAAGCGTAGGTAATATAAGTGCAATAACCAGTGAATTGAACATATATTGACAATGATATGAAAGCCTGCCATCCCTAATTAAAATTCTCAACTGAGTTCTGGGAACCACCCCAAATAACTGACCGCTCAGTGGGATCTCGAAAGGTCTGCCGCTGTCTCATAATATCATAACTGCGGGCGCTGTCTGCCAACTGTGGCTGTTTTTGATTAGAAGCAGGCCACAGGAGACAGAGCAAACCAAGGTCCAGCTGCAGGTCGTGGCTGGGCTTGGGAGGCGGTGAATCCTGGAGGCTGTGCTTAGGGGTGGGGGGGCTACAGGCCTGGCAGGATCCGCACCCAGGGGACACAGAAGAATGAGACAGAACCTTCTGGATGTGTGAGGTTGCCAGATGTTGTCTGGACCAAATGTAAAGCTGTCTGGCCCAGAAAGGGAAGGCAACAGCCGTGCCTTTGTCATGGCATCCGGTGGGCCTCACTTTCTGGACTCTCAGATGTCTGAGTTTATGAGGTTTGGGTTTTCTTACTGCAGGGCTGAATAACTTGTCATTTCTATGACTATGACAACTATGCCAGACTTTTCTAACTTTGCTTGATAATAAATTATGTAAGTCTTGCCACACAGCTCTGGAGTCATAGGATGCTGTAAGTGCCACGTCACGTCAAACAGGCTGCCAGTGTGTGGTCTTGGATCACAGTCCAAGTTAAAGGTCAAGATCGTACCACAAACTATCATAATGTTACCGTAGTATTATTGTTGGAAAAGGACAAGTTTAAAGTTGTAGTTTTATCTACAAAAGCATCACTCAGCAGTTGTTTTGACCGCACTGTACTGAGAGCTAAATCTGTGGAAGAATGATGTGTAGCTTTGTCTGATGTGAGTGGGATTCAGTGTCTTTGTGTTTGTCATTGTTTTTTTTGCTTTTGTCTTCTCCTCTACCGCCTCCTTAAAGCTTACTATCTGATTTTGCTCTATTTTTCATTGGTATGTGTGTGTGCGTGTGTCAATGGACCTAATGTGCACAGTTTGGGTGCCATAATGTGACTCATATCCAATCAAATGTCCAAATGTCATATTTATTAAATTTAAGGCAATGACTTGATGACGATTTGAACATCAGTACGGCTGTGGCTTAGAGGTACAGCGGGTTGCACGGTAATCGTAATATCGGCGGTACGATGCCGAGTCCTCCTGTCTGCACGTCATAGTGTAATAGGGCAAGACACTGAAACCCAGTTTGCTCCCAAAGGCTGTGCCAGCGTGAGTCTGTGCAAATAATTAGCTTCTTGCTGATGAGCAGTTGGCACCTTGCATGGCAGACTCTGCCATTAGTGTATGTGTGTTTATGGGGTGAATGTGCCATGTAGTATAAAGCGCTTTCAGTGGTCGAAAGACTATGGCGCTATATAAGTACAGTCCATTTACCATTTTGTGTTGTTCTAGGTAAACAAAAGAAGTCTGA
Organism: Micropterus dolomieu; assembly: GCF_021292245.1. NCBI lineage: Eukaryota > Metazoa > Chordata > Actinopteri > Centrarchiformes > Centrarchidae > Micropterus > Micropterus dolomieu. The sequence continues at coordinate 15,804,177 of NC_060151.1, forward strand.
AAACACAGAAACCCAGTGGCACTTAAAATTCATAACCTGTGTGATGATGCCCTAGAATAAAACAAAGTGCTGTCAGCAACAGGTCTACACAGCATATTAATAAAATAATATCAAGTAGACTTTTAGTACTGCAGAACTACAGTGACATAAAAAAAAACCCAGTGTGAAGCTTATTGTCATAGTACAGCTGTGCTCCTCCCTGTTCCCCTGTGTTTCTCTGTTTTCCCCTTCCTGCTGTGTTTTGTCTGTCTGGTGTGTCTTTTCCTTGTTTGTGTCAGGTATCTGTGGGGGTGTGTCCTCCAACGCTGGAAGGCGGCTCCACTCACCGGTTCCGTAATCAACAGATTCCTTCATATATTCCGGTCCTGCCCTCCAATTTTCGCCAGATCGTCTGCTCACCTACGTGGTAGCTAGTTCCGGCCAAAAGTTATTCTCTTAGAGTTTTTTCTCCCTCGTGTTCTCTTTTCCAATAATTAACATTTATGTTCTCTCCGCCGACCTAGATTCCACAGGATTCCAGTGGAGCCTTCACCCGTTCTGCCTGCACCAAGCCCCACTCTCAACCACAGTAACCCCGTCTCCCTCCTCCGTTGTGTCCAGTCGTGCTTTTGACTCCTGTAAACTGTAACGTTACTCCTTAATACTTACGCGCTAACTGCATAATGGATGTGCACAAAACAAACATGTCACCCTTAACAAACTTTAAGGCAGACTTTTTAACTTTTTTTTTTTTCTTTTTTTTTTTACAGATTTTTACAAGATGTTGTAAGTGCACAGGATGTACCAGATGGAAACTGAATTACAGTATGTATTTCCAGTCAGTAGATTTTAATGTGCCCAAACAGCAGGTTTTGTTCAATGGAAATATTTTTAAACACATTATTGTATTCGTTTGTTTTCTTCTCACGCCTCTACCAAGCTGCTCGGGGTCAAACCACATGAAAGAGTATGAAGAACTACAAGTACAATTTTAAATTGTGTACAGCTTAATTACCATCAGATGGCCCACTCTGCTTAAAACTTTTCTACAAACCATTTATGAAAGCGTAATGTAGTCCTGCATATGTAAATTGTCTATGCAACTCTACATACTTACATGTCAAAGTACATAATTCCTGCAGTACCATCTCCAGGGTTTTCATCAATCTGGGATGAATCCACTGTTCCAGTAGCCAATTGATTTTCTAATTTTCTTGTACTTTAAACAGCACCTGTAGAGGTTTAACTAAGGTCAGCAGGAAAATTAAATTCTGGAAGATGGTTTGTTGCATAACCTTGTAATGTTTGTGAGCAAACCTATTTCGGATCAGTGCAGATTCTGCTCAGTATATCATTCAAGCTGTCTTGTGCTAATACTGTACTCAGTTTGTGCAAATGGTTGAATGGGCAGTGCCACAGTATGGCTATTGGTAGCTACAGCCAGCTTTGGTAGCTCCATCTATCCTAAAGGAAGTGGCATTCAGTAAAAGGTTAATGCTGACAATGAATGTACTTGAATAGCTATGCTTATATATAAACATAATAAAATGCAAATAAGTAAAGGGTATGTTATGTTGTTTTCTTTAGATGTAAACAGTCTTGTGCAATCATAGAGTAGCATCTGTAACTAAGCACAGCAGGCCTGTCAAGCTGTGCATATCTCCACATGCTGAAACGTTGTGCATGGGGTACTATAAAGTGTAAAGAATGGATTAAACCAGGGGTTCTTAACCTTTCTGACAGTCCGGTTTAAAATATTTTGCAATCCCCCCCTCCCTTGATTGGACAGAATGCAGTGAGAGGCACCTTTTTTAAATTGTCTATTGGCAGTGAGTGTTTTCCACGCTGTTTTTGCGACCTGGGCGCCTTGCGTATTGGCCGCCTGCTGCGCCTTGCGAGAAATTGAGAAAAATTCAACTCTGGGCAGAAAAGTGCCCGACCTCATTTGCGTTTTTTTCCATTATCCAATATAATCAATGGAGCGACAGGCCTTCAGTTGAGCTGACAGAAGTTTCCAGTTGCTTAGATTGTCCGGAGACGGCAGTCTGTCCCCGACTCATCCTAAAATAAGCCGTAAACTGACCATCATTAAGACGAAGCTCCTGGACCAGCTGGTGGTACTACCAGCGGTGTCTTCTCTTTCTGAGGGTGTCGTGCCCACACGGATCTCCGTTTCCCTGTCTCCTGCGTGTTTGTAGCCTACACCTCTCACCCTCAAACAATCCCAGTGCAGGCACCCCTGTTTAAAGCAGATGTTTTTAACAACAAAAGACACAGATCGGTGAGTTGTGATCAAGTTTCTGCTAGTATGTCACAACTATAGTCCGTCTAGTTTTTTTTAAGGTTTTTTTCCCCAGTTTTTGTGTCTATATTACCATTCTCCTGACCCCCCAGGAGGGTCCCGACACCCAGGTTAAGAACCACTGGATTAAACAATGGGTTTATCAGCTGCAACACATACTGCAAAGGCATGTCTGGCTAAGTAGCTTACAACTCTATTACAGTAGTAACACAGGGTGATTGATCATTGTCTATTTATTAATAGAATTATGACCCATCTGGTCTTTGATTAGTTTATGTGTCGACCATGGCTTGATGTGTAAAGGAGCTGGAAACATTAAAAAGTCAGTCAGAGGCACCGTTTTCGTTTTAGCTTAGCTAATTAGTTAGCTAGCAACTGATGTCTGCCATTTTATCCAGAATAGAAATGTCATGCTGCTTTTGATTGCTTGTGTTTGAAATCAAGGATCCTGTTGTTGTATGTAATGTATGATTACTATGAATTTGGATGGTAAATATAACCCCACAAATTTTGCATGCCTTCTCAGAGTGGAACGTTTGATATGCACAGCAACGTGGTTGAAATCACTGTCTTTTACCGCCTTTCACTGCCATGCAGTGGGCCTCAGGACCTGCTACAGAGTATGGGTCGAGGGTTAGCATGACAGTGAGTGTGTGAGCAGCTCGGCTTAGGGTCAAGGTTGGGTTCAGGTTAAGGTGAGTGGGATTTGATAGGGAAGCAGACTTCAACCACAAATTTTAACATTAATTAACGTTAACTCCTGGGCTAACCAAGTCACGGAGGCTAAAGTTAAGTTACAAAATTGGCACCTGCCGTTAATTGTCAACTTGACCAGCGGCAGTTATAGAGAGCTTTTCTTAGTGTCTCTCACTGCAGTGTCCCCCACAAGGATCCATCCACCCATCGTCAACCGCTTTTCCTGCATACAGGGTCGCGGGGGGCTGGAGCCAATCCCAGCTGACATCGGCCGAAAGGCGGGGTAGAAATGCACAAGAGAGACGGAGCGCATTAATAGGAGAAAACCCGTGAGGAAAGTGCCGCTGAGTTCTGTAAAATTACAGATATCTTCATGAGTAAGGGACATGGTTGGTGTTTAAAAAATTTAAAAACATACTAGCAGGGCTGCCCTCATATCCCATTATATTGTCTTCTTATAACTACCTTTCCAGAGTTAATTATATGTTTTAATAAAAGTAATCATGTTATGTAGGACAGCGGGAGATGCGTACCGAAATGATCTGGAAAAGAAAGAGCTGTATACTTGTTTCTGTCAGGTGGAACTCATGATAATAAACATAAGTCCAGTCAATGCTCTGAGGAAATGCAGGTGCAAAACAAACACCAAAAAGTGCACAAAATGATAAGTACAAATATTTATACTTTAGTTTACTGGCTCAGTTTCGCTCAATAACCTGGATACCTATGGGATCATGATTATGTTATTTGACACCCAACAATTGAGCCAAGATACCCTAATATTGCTGTTTGATATAACTTCAGATCTCACCAAATACATAAAAAAAGGTCTGTCCTAAGGCATTTATTAGTTTCTGACTCTGATAAAGTTGGGGGAAAAGTACCCAAACTACTGTATTTGTGAACTCTTTCAACAGGTATGCTATTCTATGTGATCTCCTTTTGATAACACTTTTTCACTTTCATTCACTGAGCCTCCCCTGAAACTGTTTGGGACCTCCCTGGGGAGGCCCGCCTCACACTTTCAAAACCTCTGCAGTAGCCTATTTAGCACAAGACAGCTTTAATGATACACTGAGCCACTTAATAATAATCAAGCTAATACAGCTTGCCCTGTTACCATGTGTTTGTTTAATGAGCAGTGAGTGCAACAGTTTCTCTGGCTCTGTGATCAGTGCTTTGCTAATCAGCGGGACTGTGTATAGTTCCATTGTGTGACTTGAAGGTGCCAGTTTGTGTAGCAGGCTAGGTAATGCAGGCTTGGTAGAGGTGTCACACTGATGGATTTGGATTGAAAATGTAGCATGTGGTTATGATTTATCAGAGACGCTCACCAACAGATCCACTGGTGTGCATAGAGAAAGTTGCCGTGGCTGCTTTGATGCTCCCATGCAGATGATTTCATTTCACTGATTAAACCTTGTGTTGATGCATTAAGGGACTTATGGGTGAAACTTGTGTTTCTTTTTTGAAAATTGCATGAAAGCATGAATTTCATTGGGCTGACGTTATTGATGGTTAAGGATGTTGTCTGCTGTGTGTTGGCCTGCCGGCCTCCTCTCTGGTTGATCTGGCCCTGGGAGACGATGTAAAGTGGACAGCAGAGAAGCTGGAGTTTGTTTCTGTGGATGTATGTATGTTCTTCAATACTTTATAGTTGTGTGTTGTAGTGAACAACGGTGTGGATTTGTGCATTTTATATTGAATAAATCTGGAGCTACTCTAAATTCCTTTCTCCTCCCCAGAGAAGAAGGGGAGGGGTCAAAGTTGCTTTCTCTAAGTGCTAGCCCGACCATAAAACTGGCACCATTTTGATTCCGAAGCTGATAACGCGGGGCCTGACTGTTAAACTGACAAAGGGACACGAACCAGCCATTGACATTTCCCCGAACAGCCTATCAAAACTGCCCCCCCCCCACACATGTTTCCGTGGCAACTGACTTTGCTATTTGTTTATTATCCCATCAAAGGGATACTCCTTGTCTCACCTAAGTGTGACATGGTCCAGACGCCAAACTTTGGATGACAAAGGACTGCAGTCTCCAAAGACTCAAAGCATTTAATTAAGTTTAATTAAATCTTTAGTTACTTGATTACGTTTGACTCTATTTGAGTAGTTATGTTAACTGTTGTTGCTATGTTTTATTAGTGCTGAAAAGAAAGTTACTTGTGCAGTGTTTTTATTTTCAGCAAGACACTCCTTCATCTAATGTGATCAATGCTTGTTCATAATACTTTCCTACAAAATTCCTTTAGAAATGATGACAAAGGAATGTTTTACTATACTCATGTAACCTGAGCTCCCCCAAGTGGACGAAATAAGTATTACATGCCCTCGCTGGAAATGCCGTTAAATGTATAAATATCCTGACCAATAATGTGACAATTGTTTCCGGTTACCAAATGCCTAGAACAGTACAACCGTTCGACCATAGAGGTTCGATTGTGGAAAATATTTGATTATAATACGTGCAAATAGATCTCTTTTTACACATTAAGTTTAGAAAGGCAGTCCCTTGGAAAACCTGAGACGCCCCCTGGGGAACCACGCCCCAGGCAACAAAAGAGCGACACGCGACCTCGCGCTCTCTTCTCTTCGCTCTCTCTCCGCTGCTCTGCTCTGCTCGCTGGACGCTTCGGCACGCGTGTGGCGTGCCTCGCCAGGCAACGCCCAGACTCGGCCAGCGAGACCGGCCTTTTGTTCGCCTGAAGCTACACTACCTGAAGTGCCGCGACATCGATCTGCCTTCAGTTTGTTTTATTTTCTTTATTTCTTTTGTTTGTTAAAGTTATCAGTCCGTTAAGTTACACTGGACTAATTCAGGAACGACCAAGTTCCCTTTTAAGCTTTTTCGTCAAGCCAACTTCACCGAGGTCAGACCAAGCCACGTGGTCTCGCCAGCTACAATGAAGGAAACCTGAAAACAGCCGAATTGCCAGACGGAGGAGGCGTTTTCTTCTTCAGACACGGAGAACCCTGGAGAATCCCAAGCAAAAAGCCAGGATCGGCAGCTAGCGTGGGAGCAGCAACAGGCCAAAAGCAGGCTGTCGACAAGCAGTAAGACTTAACACACGTTCTGTGATCAGATATGTCCATTTAACTCCTAAACTATAGCATTAGTTTACTTTCAGTAGCTCTTCTATGCGTATGAGTCAAATGTTTCCCACAACCGAACCTCCAGGCTCATTGTTCAGCAAATGTTTATGTTCCCTGTATCCAACCATCTTCTTATCACCTTAGTTAGAGAATAAATTCACTGTAATATAATCAAGAGCTGTGTGTGTTGCCTATTTCTAGTTCCTGCCAAGAAAACTGACCCTTTAGATATGAGACTGACTGACTGATTGAATTGAGCGATTATTAACTAACTGATCACTAGTAATAATTGTATAATTATTCAAAACTACCTAGAGGTCCGGAGACTCTAGGATTATAACAACTCCGGTGGTGCCCTGAAACGAGGAAAATTTAGATTTTATGAATAATAAAATTCATAATTGGGTATCAATTCTCATAAATTTATTAAATTGCATGACTAAAATTTAGGTCTGCTGGTGTGAAAGAAGATATCACAAGTTAGCCTTACAGGAAAATTTAATAACTAATTTCTTGACATAATATGGTTATACATTTGTTTATGTTTCAAGGATAGACAAAACATCCATCTGTCCATCTATCCATTACAGTACGTCACATCTTATCAAGAAATGAGTATTTAATATTAGTCTTATAAATCTAGAGGTCTCCTTTTAACTTGACTGATTTTCAAATTTCACTGACGATTTGTTGAAAAGAACGTGCGTGACATTTGATATATGATAAAAACAGTGGGTGCAGGCAAGTCATCCAGTCTTCAAGACACATTAGAAATATAGTAGAAACATCCCATTTTTTGAATTTCACATATATGTATTCAGATCTCTAAGTGACCTAAACAGTCGTTGTTATTGCTGCCGAAGTTACATTTTGAATTTTGCTCTCTCTGGCCGACCCTCCAAACACTAAATCACCCAGAAGCCACTGCAGAAATCCTAGAGCTGTCACTGGATAACTGACAGCTCAAGTTTTGCGGAAACAAACTCAGCTGTGAAGCATGCCAGTTATTGTTTTGACAAATAGAGATGAGAAATGCTAATATCTGTTAGCAGGGGCAGCTAATTGAATACAATTCAATTTACTCTGTTACTAAGCAGTACATCATTAAAGGTTCTTTGTTTGGAACTAAATAATTCAGAGTACTACTTCCCCTTCTCTCCTCTGTAGAAAATCCCATATTGCCCCATCACATCACACTAAGTGGCTATCATCAGTGTGATGCCCATCTGAAAGTTGTCATGGCCACTTCTGTACTTAAAGTCCTTCTCGCCACTTCTGTGTGTCCTCCACTCTGACTCAACCTCTTCCCTTCCTGTCGTTCTCCCCCTTACTTTCTCCTCTCCCTTTTCATCTGTGAGCCACAGGCTTTCTCTTCCTGGGAGAGGATTTGGCAACACCTGGATTTGAGACAGCTGTGCGATGTGAGATAAATGGAGCGGAATGTATCCCAGAAATCAGATGTTAGTGCTATGGCACAGATGTGCCTACACTTGTTAATTTGTCTGATCAGATATGTGCCAGAAGCTGTGCAGAGATAGAGACCAATTAGTTACGGGCTAGGGGAAAAAATCTGATATCAAGAAACATTGTAGTGGTGGGGGGATTGATGTATCAGAGGTCCTTCATAGCTAAAATTAGATATTTAAGTGCTATTTTGTGTTTTTGTTTCACTTGGAGGACAACCAATTTCCAGAATCTCCAAAACGTTTAAGGGCTAATGTTGTCTACGTTACACAGACTTAGATTATCAAGGACCATTTCAAACTTGAAATCCATTCATGAGCAAAATTTAATTTCCTTTTTTAAATTCGTCCATGACAGCTCTCACAATGTAGAATAACTGAATATAAGTCTTTGTGCAAGAATTCTTTGATGTACTTTGGACCAAGTATCCATCCATTTAAACTTGGACACAAAGCGTTTTGCCACATTTGTGAACACAATACCAATGACAAAGAGCAGCAGATCACAGTGCCTCAGGCTGGCTGAGTTTGTGCCATTTTAAAGGGGTTTAGTTTAGAACATTAACCACAGTCCAATTTCAAAGATGCCGTTCCTCTTCAAGGGCTTTAGAAGTTGTATTATTATCACAGCACCATTTTGATCAGAGGTTTCAGTCTGTACTATATAGAACAAAAGTTTGCAAGTGAAGAATGCATTTCTATTTATATAAAATAATACATTCATCCAAAATTAAACTTAACCTATGCCAACATGGAGAATATAATTCACACTTTTATCATTCCCTATCTTCTGAATACAGTGGCCAGACAAGAGACCCTAATTACACATATCCTCTTCGTTTCTCTTCACTGGCCACCTGTCTCTTTGGAAATTGATTTCAACATTTAGCTGATGAAGTTTAAAGCTCATGTAGGACTTGTGCCTCCAGATATTAATGATATTTTAATCCCACATGAGCCAGAAGACAGCTTGAGCTCCATGGGCAGAGCTCTTCTGGCTTCACCTCAGTCAGAGTGTAAGGATCACTCTTTCTGAAAAAAATCATGATGGCAAACTGAACTCTTGCTTCTTAAAGAGCGAATTAAAGGTTCCCAGTAGAGTTTTTGGTCACTATTAGGTGGCAGTAACAACAAGAAACACTAATGCATCAACAAAGGCTGGGAGGAAGAAAAAGATTGAGCTAGTTAATGGGGATTTAAGCACTACAGGTTTTACACTCAATCAGCAAATGCTTATGAGGAAGGAAAAGCATTCAGTTTTCTAGCTATGCTTTCTGTCTCTGTACTCTCTCCTTGTACATTTGTTTAACAACACAGTCTCGTCATCTTCTTGTAGTTCCTCATTGTGTCCCTGTCATTCGCTTAAACTATCAAACCTAAAGCCAGAAGCCATTTAAGAAGATTGTGAATTATTTAGAATAAAAAAAAATCTTCCGGTCTGCAGAACAAACTCAGCAACGCATTTTGTATTAATCACATCCCAGCTTCTGTCTTGGTTATTATCATTTTCTTGCTCCTTTCTCTCTCCTAGTGTGCAAGCACATCTGTATGTTTTTGAATAGAATTTGTGGAGACTCTTGGCATAAAATAACACCCACTGGCTCTGAACGCCACAGTGATATTGCATTCTTTTTGTCCTCGCAGCCTTTCCCTCACTCTCTGCATCCACATCAGATATTCTTTTATAGCAGTCTCTGAGGGAAACGGGGAGGGAGGCTGCGCACTGAGCGCTGACCCATACTGAATGCAGACATTCTCCTCTCATACCCTGCTCTAATTCCTAATTTTACCCACAGTTGTACATGTATACACACATGCAACTCAAAGCGTCGCTGCTTTCGTATTCACTACAGCATGAAACACTGTTCATTCTCTTTGTCTGTTTAATACTCACCTGTTTGAACCTTAGGAACCCGTGAAGACTTTGTTTGAGTGACACGTACAATGAGACAGTTTTTACTGTTTTCTACTTGGAAGCAATGCATGATATTGCACATCTAGACCCCAGTCAGTCTGTGACCACCTGCCTGTTTTTCATCTGCAAATGAGGTGCCCTCCGTGACTTTCTTTCTAATTAACTCAGGCCATATGTCTAAGTAGATAATCTTCCAAATTTGTGCAAGAAATGTCTTTGTTTGCCCTCTTGACTTTTCTTCTTTCACTCTTGTTGGCTCTGTTTGGCCATATCTCAGCCTGTCTGCTGAAAGGTCTTCCCTAATTGAAGGCTTTGCTATTGAGCAGTAAAAACTGCTGAGGTCTTTAGTTATTAGTATATATTGTGTTTATAGATTGTCATATTTCCCCCAGTGTTATTGCTAACTGATAGAGTGTCCACTTCATGTTTATTTAATAACTCACTGATGGGGGCTGTTGCGATGCTACTGAAAAAAAGAAGACAGAAGTAGCTTGTGAATGGTTTGAAATAACAAGGTCAGATCGGGCCATATGAGGTTTATGTTTTCAACGCCTCACAGCAAAAGGCCCAGTGATTATTAAGGTGAGTTTGTTATTGTGTACGGCAGCTCATGTTGCTTTCACAGCAACAATGCCAATGCACTTTGTTGGAAGAGGCTGAATGTGTCATATTACAGGATCAGCGGGGCCACCTAACTGCCAAGACATTGTGTTTTGGGAGTTATTGCTAATATTATTATTATTTTCATTATGTGTCATAAAAAGTGTTATTTAAAAATAATTTAAATAAGGGAGATTACTAGTGTAGAGCCAAGCCAACTTTTTACTCAGTCTGAAGCTTGCTAGGACTGAATGAATGTAACTAATAGTGAAACTTAAGAAAGTTAGTAGAGAAACTAGAAACTTAATTTTATATGTCATCTGACAAAGAAACTTAAACAAAGAAACTTGTACTTAATTTAAATCAGTCACATCGTAGTGGACACCTGATCTGCTTAGTGAGGTCAATATCTGCAGACAGCGATCAGGCTATTTGAAATGGTGCACTAAAACACTACTAACAGGAAACGTAATTATAGAAAAGCCTTGAAACAAATTGATTTGTACACACATATTCTTGTACCTTGGACTTATTTTCAATAAAGCATTGCTTTTTCAAAGCAGTTGCTCATTGTGTGTGGTAATGATCCAACAGGAGAATTTAATGCCTATCTACTCACTGAAAATGCTCTGATGCAAAACATTTATAAGATGTCTCCTTCATACTTTAGTAAGAATATAGAAAACAGTTACTTTTCATTTTGCAGTGTATGACAAAGAAGCTTCTGCATGTGTTAACTTGATTCTGAACGATTTATTTTGTGTAGCATTCATGTAATGTTTTTTCATTGGCCTTTTTAAAACAAAATTAACCACCAATAGCAATAAGGCTTCTTTTCAACTCTAAAAATTGGATTATCAAATGCTTTTGAGGTTGGAGAACTTTTTTAGAAACTCCCCTGCTACTGTGGCTGTCTGTAATGCAATATTTGTTTCCTCTCCAAGTTCTCTTTTTTTTCCTTCCTGTTTATTTTTCCTGTATTCCTCACTGGGTGCAGTGGTGTGTATCTTGCACTTTGACGCGTGAACTTAAAGGGGGACCTTCTTCTGCAACCAAGCTCCGTGTGTTTGTGTTTGTGCGCGCATGTCAAGTAAAATCTGTGACTTAACACTGAGTCACTGTGCTTGTGTGTATTTAGTGTGTGTACTTGCATACATGTGTATTTGATGTTCTTTCTCTCTTTGAGGACTGCTGGGTGTCATTGTCTTCGACTGCTGCAGGAAAGACTTCTGTGGCTCCCCATTCTCTGTGGGCTCACAGAAGGGACTGCTGTATGACAAGCCATTGATGTCTGGATGATTTAAGAGGACACTATCTGCTCTCTCTCTCTCTCACTCTGTGTGTGTTTGTGTGCAGGTAAGAGATACTATGTGAATTTAAAAGAAGAGTTATGAGATATGTCAAGGCTTCTATTGTGAAAACGTGTCTTAAACTTAATTTGTGTCCCCGCATGAAAGTCTCACTGAAATCCCCAAATTACAACTCGATATAAGAGAGAAGCGAGGGATGAGGAGTACGTGACCACAATGATACTTCCCAAGTGAAATAAGGTAGAGATAAAGGGACACGCTTGCATGCAGCAGACAGATTCAGTTACTCACTCCCACTCATGTAAACAGATACAGTACCAGCACAAATGAGCATGTGTAACAGGTGCGCAAAAAGACATAAAAACAAAAACACTCCAACTGGCAGAAGCCTGAAGTAGAGATAACTAAGTAGTTTAACCTTTCTCTACAAAGTTTTTCTCACAACTAAAAGTTAAACTAGTGAAAATTCCACTGAAACAGTACATTTTAGCAAGAGATTGGACCCAACAGTAACTGGGGCTAAAAAACAGTGTGGGGAAAGATGAACATTGTGATGGTTTGGTCAAGAATGAGCTGAATTTTTACAGTATGGCACGGGCATGACTGAAGAGTGAGAACTCAGAGAGAATTTAAAACCGATTCACACTCAATTAGTATCTGTGCTGCTTTAATAGACTTTTGCCTGAAGCATTCTAGTTTTTACAGTTTGATGGCGAACCTTTGCCATGAAAGATGAAAACTTAAAGCTGAAATTCATAATGGTCTTTATTAATGCATTGTTATTTTATCCTTTGTATGCAAGATAGAGAATAGTGACACTAAATCTGTGCAATAGGCATTTTCCCCAGCAGATTGTTTTGGCCTTGTCCTTGTAAGCCAGTATTCACAATACCAGGACCCTGAAACTAAAGCACCCAAATAATATTCAGCCATCATAAATTGTGTCTATGAAGATTCTCAGTCATCCCGGTCATAGTTATCCTTGATTTTAACCTTCGTTGGACATCATAAATTGTATTATTTACACGTTATTTCCTGTGATATGTTAAAATGTCTGATGTCTGTGGCTCTACTACTATGGAAAAAATAGTCTCACTCACAGTGCTAGTGCTGTCCAACATGTTCACTTAGTGATTATTATTATTAAAAGGGAATTATGTAGTTTTCAGAGGCCACTTACAGTAAGGGTTTTTAGGTTGTAACCACGTCGGTGATTGTACGCGTGCTTGAAATCATGAGCGGGCAAAATCCGCTCAAAAGCTTCACGCAAAGTGTTGGAAACTCAGTTAAACTCCCCTTGCAACATTACAGTAATATATTGACCAGCTTGAGATTGAACTAATCCATACTGGTTGCATGACAAGGTTATACATACTGAATTTGTCCAACGTGATACATTGGGGCTGGTTCCCCTCTATGTCAGTTCCAAAACAAAGCAGAGGTCTCTGTGACTAGCCTTTCCGATGTTGATTATGTTTTCACCCGACATCGATCTGATTCTTTTTCATCCTGACGGGCTTCAGCACATTAAACTTTTATCGTTTTTTAACCATATGTGGAGTTGGTGTTAGAGTCTGTGTTGGAGCCTGTGTCGGTACAGAATCAGAAGGCAAGAGGCTCAGGGGCGTGCATGGAATCACAGGCTACGGAGTTCATGGAAAATCTGACCCGGAGTCTTCACATAGGATTAAGCATACTAGCTAGGGGTAACAGAAAAATCTGGCAAGTGGATCCAGATTACAACTGCTTCACTCAAAGGCAATCAAAAAGTGAATAACTTCATTAAAAGCCACATAGATAGGATGACTGTATTTTGTTTTTTAAAAAAGAGGACAGTTGGAGCAGGAAGCAGATGACACAGGACACCTGCATGGGTGAAAGGATGAAAGGTCTGGCTAAACATACATTTGTCCACTGCAGAGGCTCTATCTACCTGGAGGAGTATATAATATAAATTTGTGTATTTGTACAATATTATAACATTAAACAAAACTTTTAATGTTAGTTTAATATTAAGATATATAGATATATTTAGAAGTTGCACTTTATATGGCTAATGTCTGCGTACAGATTAATTGAGATTCAACAATTCAACTGATTCACAAATAAAACTGTTCTCTGTCTTGTCAATGTTTGATTAGGGCCACTATTAGTGTAATAGTATCCTATACAGCTCATCACTAGTATAGGATAATATTAATTCCAGTTACAGCTGTTTCATTATGATATGTTGTTCTCATTCATTAAATCCCTGTGCAAGAAAAATGCTCAACATAGTCTCTAATATGTTAATTCTAAGTGCTAATTTGTCAATAATCAAAACCATTCAAGCAGAAGGAGTTTTTTTAATGTCCCGCCCCATCCAGGCTGTGATTGGTCAATTCACAAAAAATGACAGTGATGACCAACTTTATGCACACACTTGGTTAAAAAAAAACACGCGATCTCCACCTCCATCGGTGGGCGATTTAGAAATCCCGGACGCATTTTTTAGGTCCCAAAAAGAGGACATGTTTGAAAAAAGAGAACGTATCATCAGCTTACATACCGCCCCTTTAAAGAATATATTGTTATCATGTTACATAGTTAATTAATATTTTAACCACATACGAGCAAGAAATTTAACCGACAAGATGTTCCTTCATCTTTGCTGTTATTTGTTTATATATCTGCAGTTATCCAAAGCAGTAATCTCTCAAATCATGGGTGATAAAATTGGGTAATGTTTAGTTCATTTGTAAAATTAACAAGGCTGCCAATATAAACAGAGCCAAGCTAGAAATAATTGACATCTGTTCAGCTCAGTCAGCACTACGTGAGTAGCAGCGCTGGTACAAAGACTGCTCTTAAGTAGGCCTCATCATAGTCACTGTGGCAGGTCAGTGTGACATAAAATGTAATGATCAGATAGTACTTGGGGAAAAAAATTACACCACACTGTCATGAGCCAGCCAGCCAAATTATGCAAAACTGCAGTTGTCAACTAGTACTGAGAAAGCTTTGCAAAAAGAACTGTATTGCAAGTGAATATTAAAGATATTATCAGCTTAAATAACTAGGACCCAGTCTAGACGTCACCTCAGCTACTGATGCCATGCAGTGTAATATGCTCACACCTCCTCTTTTTTTGTGTAAATGACGGTTGTTCAGTAAAAGCCTGCAGCTAATAGACCCCAAGGGTCTATACTGTTTTTCAAATACATACAACATTAAAGCAAAAAATAATCTTCCTTCAAATTTCACTGTTAGACTGAAACGTGCAGTTATAACAGGAAGAGCCCAAAGCTAACGGTAAGTTCAACGTAAGTTGCGCCAACAGTGGCACATTATTACAACATCACTTCTAAGGCGGTCTCATATTTCGGACGTCAATGCAAAAACAAACACTTTACAATGAGCTCCCAAGAACCCGAGCTTTGTTGCATTATTAATGGTCGCGCAGAGACCAGATAGCGGTAGTGTAAAGGAAGAAAGGTGGAGAAAATCCAAGAAAGAGAGTTAAAAAAAAACAAAGAAATTGGCAAGGGGGAAAACAAGGCAGGAAACAAGAAATATGCAAATTTAGAAAGTAGGGACTGCAGAGGGAAAGCAGGAATGAAAATTAAAATATAAGAAAGAAGGCAAGTAATACGAAGAATCAAAATAAGAAAGGAAGACGGATGGCAGAATGAAAGCACGAGAGAAGAGCTGTGACAGAGAAAAAACTAGATTAATCTCATTTGAGCTCATTCAACCAATTAACCCAACTCCCAACTCTCTCTCTCTGCGTGCTTCTGTCTGTGCCCGATCAGCAAGCCTCGCAGTCTGTGCCACCCATCGCAGTACCTGAAGCAAGGAGCTATTTAAGCACCAAGTAAATTATTCAGAATCCTCAGCAGTGTGTGCTGAACAAACTCTAAAACTGATTGTACCTGAACTTTTTATATCTGGTCCAATGTTTTTTTGGTAGTTATAAATCTCTCTCTCTTTTTACCTCTGTCTTTCTCTACTCTTTGTGCACTTACTTATTCCAATATGAACAGATTGGAAACGAAGCACGCTGTAACAGGACCAAGTGAGATTAATGCATCATGAATAGGCTGGAGCTGTACAAATGAGAGTTGTCTCTAGTTATCTCCAATCTAGACACTGTAAGTATTAGAATATCAGACTTGAGGCGCAATACTGCAAAATAGGGCACAGGCTGAGATACACAGTGCAAGCTCTATTGATCTATTACAGTGAACAGAGATTCACAGGGTGGAAAATGATATGCGATGAGAACTGGATTGTTTTCTGTCTCTGTGTGTGTGTGTGTGTGTGTGTGTGTGTGTGTGTGTGTGTGTGTGTGAAATATCTCCACAGCCATGTGAGCCAGTGATTACGTCCTTAATGAGGTTTTATTAATAAAAGAGGTTTTAGAACATAGCAGGCGATGGCAGATTTTCAATATCTTACAGCACGAGCCACATTTTCAACTTTCATAATATCTTCAACACCTCCCATTCCTTTGTTCTCTGACCCAGTTTGCTTTCCTCTCCAACCGCCCAGCTTCCCAGCTCCAGACTCACCTCAGGGGCACCACCTCTCTGGCCCATAATCATTTATCCGCACAGGGTGCAAAAAGTGACTCTTCAAGCTAATTCCTCTTTATTTCCCACCAGTACCGTATTGCATCTGATTTTCAATAAAAACGATTTAGTTTCCTCAATCTAAAAAAAAGATCTTGAACCTTTAAGCTATGTTCTTTCATTCTTACTCCTCCTCATTTTGTCAGTGCTTTCGCTCAGCGTTGGTCTACAATGAATCGGGAAGTTCTACTGCCGCTGTATTTCATAGTATCAGCCCATTGGATCTAACGTGGGTGTCTTTCTAAACTCAGAATTGAACAGAGCACAAAGAAGATACTTAAGCACAGCAGTGGTGCAGTCTTCCAAAGTTGTATTTTACTCGGTGGATATCTCTGTCGCTTGCTGTATGAGCCAGAGCATCATTTTCACACACTTTTAAAAAACAAAAAAGTTCTGTGACGTGATTTTTATCAAGACTTGGTGGAGTTTCATCTGTGTCTCACCAAGGTGCTGCAGGCTGACAGCGAGCTCCAGCTGTCACAGGGGTTCAGGGGAAACACATCACACACATCCATCCATCAGCTCATCCCCCCCCTGCACACTCCCGCCATCCAACCTTCCCTCTCTCAGTGTCTGATTCAAGTGCTGTCTAGAGGAAGGCTAGCAGCAGTGTGAGGGGCTTTGGAAAAACCGTAGAAAATGAATGTGTGTTTCTATTGTGCTCTAGGAGAGGCTCTCAAACTACTTTCTAAATGCTCCAAAATAGCTTCCTTTCTGTAGAACAAAGACTGCTGGCTCCAGAAGTGTCAAACAGGAGGGAACCTCAAAAGAGAAAGAGAGAATCTGGTGCTCCTTCAGTTTTATTAATGGTTAAGTTTAGTGGCAAATGCTGCATTACGTTACATTAAACATTTTCTCTAATTGTTGGGGGAGTAAGGGTAATCTGTAAAAGGCCCATTACAGGCGCATTAATTATTTTTGGGTCATTAATCACTTTTTCAAGTCTTCTTTCAATATGCATTCTAAATTATCATTGATTTCCTCGCTGATGTTTGAATGCACAGTTAGGGTGCACTACAAGCCATTTCAATCGTCAATAACTTTATGTTTTTCAACATAGACATTACAAACCACTACTAATATAAGTAGTAACCACCCTTAAACATTTCACATCTGGAGTTTGTAAAAAAAGTTAAAAAAATTAAATCATTAATTATGCAGGTTGCAAGGTTGTAATTTCTATTGGGACTGTGCAATTAATCTAATTGATTTTAGATTCCAACGATTACAATAACAAGTTAATCGAGATAAAATCATGTATCTGCGTCTTCTAAAGAAATACTAGATTTATATTTTATATTTTCTAAATCACTGTTGTAACTGCATCTCCCGACAGAACACCATGGTTGAGACCCAGACCCAGATTTTTTTTGTTTGACAGTTCACATCACTGTTTAAATGTGGCCCATATCAGACTCCAGTGTGTACTGTCTGCGGCCTGAAAGTGACCCGCTTGCGCAGAAGAATAATACTACGTTACACGCAGCACGCTGTTGCAGGCTACAAAAGTAAACAACGAGCAACAGAGGTTAGCTCCGGTTAGCTCACAGGAGACTCCCATTTTTTATTGTCCTCTCTCAGGTCACATTTCTCCCGAATGATGACAAGTGTCAACAACTTTCTGTTCTTTTCATTACGGTTTCTGGTGCTGGACAACGCAACTGCCCCACAACTCACTCCCTCTGTCTCTCTTGAGCAGACACAGTGGAGACACTGTGTCTGCTCAATCATGGCATCATTTAAGCTGCAAACAAATACAGCCAACACTAGGTCACAAATGAAAACAGGATCTTCATCCCAGGGTACTGGAGGTAAAGCCGGTGCATGTCCTCCATCATGATGACCAGCTTCACGATGCTGACCTCCCCCATGCTGCTGCTGCCACAGTAAATGATAAGGACATTTGCTGCACTTCTTCGCAGGGAGGGGTAAAGAAAGGGAGAAGCCAGCCAGACCAAGAGACATCCGGCAGGGTGAAGATGCTTCCTAAGCTCTCTGCAGCTCACTGGCCACCATGCTGCACATAGCTGTCACCAATGATCCACACTGCAACTATGGGAGGAAAATAAATCAGTGTAACAAATGCCTCTCTTTCACATCTAAAGGAGAAAATGTAAAAAGGCAGCAACAACTCAAAATATAACACTCTATATTTCTAATGTAATATCAGCGGTCTAAAGTCTAGTTTATGCTGTGTGACCATAAACTTCAATTACCACAGTCGCAGAAAACTAGTTTTGCTGGTTATCATATACAATGTGTTAAACATGAGTAGCTAACCTTAGCCTAGCTAGTCATGTCTGATGCACTACTAGTCAAGCTTCATGCTAAGACGGCTAACGTTAGTTATCTGTTATACATGTCATTCTAAAAAAGGAGACAGTGATAGACTTCGTGGCCTTGCCAATGGTAAATATATATAATCATTAAATCATACCATACTACATTTAAAAGCATATCTATTGAAATGAGCGACATAACGTCAGCTTACCTCCATCTAGCCTGTACACCTTACAACTTTGTCTCCAGTAGAGCTGAGTGCTGCTTGGAGCCGTCTGAGCGAGGGGATTGTGGGCGTGGCCATGCGGTCAATCCAAAACTATTTAACTTGCAAAACTTATTAACTTGCAAAACCTTCTGACTCGCAAGGAAAACTTTTTGACTTGAAATCAAAGAGGACATATTGGCAATTAAAACTTTTTGCGACACAAAAAAGGCCTGTTTATTTTTAATTACAAAGTTGATTTTTGATTGCAGTGTGATAAATATGCTCTCAAAACGTTTTTTTTTTGTTTACATTAAAAAGACACAAAAATACCTTCATACTGATAGGCTATTGCAACTCAGCATCATGCGACTTTCTCACTCAAGTTGAGAATTTTCAACTCACGCCAAGGCTCTCGCGTCCCCAGTAGCACCCTCTCCGCGCCGCCCGTTAGGTATGTAAACGCTCCGCCCCCCCAACCCCAACTTCGCTTTTGGTCCGAAAACACCATAGTAGCTGACTATTTTTTCAATTAGTCAATAAAAGAACAATTATTTTTGTAACGCCTTTAATCTCTGCTTCCTGTGGGCGGGGCTCCTATACGGGGCTCCAGTGTTTTAACTCACCTGCTCAAGTCTGCACACCTGTGAATTTCACCTAGTTATCCAGTGTCTGCCTAAACATAAGTTCCCATAGCAAATAATGACCCATGAAACAAATGAATATGAAAGTTAAGCTTGATAGCTTAATCAGATGTATCTGTAACGGGAATACATGTGATTAAATACATTAAATAATACACATTAAAGAGCAAGTATTCTTTTAATTGAAAACATAATTTGCAAATTTGTAACTAAATAAAAATAACTTTTTCTAGTCCAACATAACCATTTACAAAAGTTTAAACTGCAGTGCAGGAACCTGAGCATATTGACATGCTCTGGAGCGAGACTGGCTCTCTTCTTTGAGGCTATGTTCCCAGCTGCTGAGAAGAAACGCTCAGAGGGAGTAGAAGCAGTGGGAATACACAAGAATGATTTTGCTAGTGATGCAAGAGATGGATACTTTGCATCATTGAACTTTCACCAAGACAAGAGACTTTCTGGGGCTGCTCTCCAAAGTACATCAGCACCTGCTGTGGGACAACAGTGAATCAAGAGCTGAAACAGACCTTTTTGGAGTTCCCTCAGCTTGTGTTGTGGCTCCTTCATTCCAACTGGTGTACTGATTCTTCACAGTAGTACTCCCATCCATGGTCTGTAAGGTCAGCGCTTGTACTTTATTCTGAATACTTAACCTCTCCTCTGGTGTCAAGAATTTCCATTTTCTAAATTGTGGGTCTAGTGCAGCTGCACTGACCTGTTTGCTTGGGTTATCATCTGTGACGGTGAACTCTCTTGACCAGCGTGCAGTGACCTCCACTAAAGCAGCTGCCTGAAAGGCCAGCACAGGAGCTGTATAATAGGCAGTGTGGGTGAACTTCAAAAGGCCAATGACCAGACGAGGCTGTCACATAGATTTCACCACATGAGTAGACAGTGGCACATTCAAAGACCTGAACACCTTTTGCCAGTTCCTCGAGCAGGTTCCACTGATCAGCTTTGATGTCTAGGAATTGTTTCCCTCTCTGTATTACTGCTGGGTCAGACAAAGTTGCACTCAGTGGCCAGCTCTGTTCCAGCAGGTGAGTCATCATATAATAGGTGCTATTTCATCTGGTAGAGACGTCCTGGACAAGTTTGTGTTCCGAGGTCCCCATCTGTTTCTGCTTGGTCTTCAGCTTGCTTGAAGCCTGAACTTGTTTTGCTTGTTTGTTTTTGCTGTAATGCTCCCATACTGGAGAAAGTTTCAGTCTCTCTCTCCACTGTCATTCATACTTCTTCTCCACAAGCAGCCTTACAATGAAGCAGTCATGACAGACAATGAAATCAATACTTCAGCACTTCCTGTAGTGCATTGCAGTTCTATTTCATATAGGCTTCGCCCTCTAAGGCTATTGCTATTGGGTTCACCCCTATGCGTGCATGCGAAGCACTGAGAAAAGCTTGTCTACGCCCACCCACAGCGTGGGCCTCTCCTACATGCGCACCTTGTATATATACGGTGAGGCTTGGCCATCGGGTCCCATTTTTCTTAAGCACTGAGCTGTGTAAAGAGCCAGAAGATTGTCTAAAGAGCAGAAGATTCCGAAGCAACGATGTCTTTTAGCAAGCTGATCGGATCAGGGCAAGACGACGCTTCATCCGTACATGTGTGCAGCGTCTGCCACACAGGCTACATCATGCCGGGGGATCGCCATCCCCGCTGCGAGGCTTGCTTCGGACTCGAACACGGCGGCCGAGCTTCGGACTCGAGCGCGCCAGTTCGCACTGCCCGTTCGCACTGCCCGTTCGCACTGCCCGTTCTGTGCCTATCTTACCCCCAATGAGCGGCAGCCCCGGGCAGATAGCTTTGCTGTTCAGGAGGAGGAGGTGTGGAGGCCCATCCACTCCCTGGACGAAGCCCTGGACCTGCTGTTACTGGAAGAACAGGAGTAGGATGACTACACTTCTTCTATTCACAGGTCTGGAGCTGACGTGCTGATGTGCTGCGGTTAGCGTGTCGACTCATTTCCGTTTCTGGTGCTTGTGTGTTGGTAGCGTGTTGTGCTGCTCTTGCTAAATACCAGTTAAATTTGTTAGATTTGTCATTACAGCGACCAACCGCTAAACACGTATTCTTACAGTAATTCTGCCTAAGCACTCACAGTTCTTTACATCTTTTAGTGACTGCTGTTTAATCTCATAGTTGTTTTCAAAAGTTTTGGAAGCTAACGCTACCATACTTTAGCTTAGCCGTTAGTGACTTTAGCTTAGCCACTAGTGATGGCTTCTCCTTCTCCCTCTCGCTCTCCTACTTTCTCCTGCTCGGTGTGTCAGATGTTCAGTTACTCCTCTGCCTCCTTTAGCAGTAATGGTACGTGTAATAAGTGTAGTTTATTTGTAGACGTGGAGGCAAGGCTCAGTGATTTAGAAGTCCGGCTCCGTACCTTGGTAGATCAGTCGTTAGCTTCTGTAGCCAGCCAGTCCCTAGTAGTCGGTGCGGAACGGCCTCAGTTAGCCTGTGGTAGCCATCCCCCGGCATCTCCTGAGCAGCCAGGAAAGGGTGGCTGGGTGACTGTCTGAAGGAGGAATAGTCATAAGCATTCATAGCCCACGGGGCACCACCTGTCTGTTCTAACAGATTTTCCCCATTCAGTGACACACCCGCTGAGAAACTAACTCTGATCATTGGCAGCTCCATTTTGAGAAACTGGGGCCTGAGCGGGCGACATTGAGTCTTATTTGAAACTGCTGGCTAAGGTTAAACGTAAATACAATAATGACTCCCGGTTACGCCAATCGGAGGTCACTAAGATTAATGTTGAGTTGGTGTGTACATACGCAAAAACAATGTCGGACACCGTAGTTTTCTCAGGATTCCTGCCAAATCTGACCAGTGATGACATGTATAGCCGCATGTCGTCATTTCGCCGCTGGTTGTCGAGGTGGTGTCCAGCAATCGATGTGGGCTTTGTAGATCATTGGCAGACTTTCTGGGGAAGACCTGGTCTGATTCGGAGAGACGGCATCCATCCCACTTGGGAAGGAGCAGCTCTCATTTCTAGAAAGTTGGCCAAGTTTATTAGTCGACCAAATCCATGACAACCCAGAGTTGAGACCAGGAGGCAGAATCGCAGTCTAACACACTTCTCTGCCCATCTATTTCAGCAGTTACCCACCCAAAACCCTACATAGAGTTGCAGTCTAACACACTTCTCTGCTCCTCCATTTCAGGAGGTACCTAGTGAAAACCCTATAGTGACGGTGTCTGCCCCCCGACCATCGAAATTATTTAAGTCAAAGGTAAACAGAAGAGGAGCTGTGCATAAAAACCTTGTAAAAATTAAAACCACAAGTGCAATAGTGCAAAAGAGTAGGAGAATTAAATGTGGACTATAAATATCAGATCTCTCTCCTCTAAAGGTGTACTAGTAAATGAATTAATATCAGATTATATTGATTTATTTTGTCTTACTGAAACCTGGCTGGGTGATATGATATGTGAATATGTTAGCCTAAATGAATCCACCCCTCCCAGTCATATTAATACTCACATTCCACAAGGTACAGGCGGAGGAGGTGGTGTGGCAGCTATCTTCGACTCTAGCCTACTAATCAGCTCTAAACCTAAACTAAATTTTAACTCATTTGAAGTTGGAAATCTCTGCAACCAATTCTATTTGTTACAGTGTACCGAGCACCTGGTCCGTACTCTGAATTCTTTTCTGAATTTGCAGACTTTTTCTCAACTTTAGTCCTTAAAACTTACAAAGTTATTATTGTAGGGGATTTTAATATTCATGTGGACATTGAGAATGATAGCTTTAGTACTGCGTTTATCTCTCTGACAGATTCCATTGGCTTCTCTCAGAGTGTTCATAAACCGACTCACTGTTTTAAATTCAGTTAAATTTTATTTTATTTATATAGCGCCAAGCAGGTCTAGACCATACTCTATGATGTTATTTACAGAAGCCCAACAATTCCCACCAAGAGCAAGCACTAGGCGACAGAGGCAAGGAAAAACTTCCTTTTAAGAGGCAGAAACCTCGAGCAGAACCATGGCTCAGGGTGGGCGGCCATCTGCCTCGACCGGTTGGGGGTGAAGGAAAGAGAGAGAGAGAGAGAGAGAGAGAGAGAGAGAGACAGAGGGCAAGAGAGGAACAGAGAGAAATAGAGAGGGATGGAAGGAGAGAGAGGGGAGGGAGGCAGCCTACACAATATACACACACAGAGGTACAGACAGTAAAGGTGATGTTGCTATAGACTAAATGAAAAATGGTATAGATATGTATAGTAGTGTTAATGATAACAATCGTAATGTTAATGATTATAATAACAATAATAACAATAGGACTAGTAACAATAGTTGTTGTAGCAGAGGGTGTCGAGCAGGAACACGGGGGCAGCAGGTGACCCGCAGCCACAGATCCAGACTCCACAGCTCCAGAGCCAGAAACACCTGCAGGAAGTGATAGGAGGAGAGAGGAGAGGGACGAGAAAGCACAAGACTACCAGAAAGGGGAGAA
>NC_060151.1:15827843-15836293 GCF_021292245.1 Micropterus dolomieu
ATTAAAAGTATCCACTGTTCTCACATGCTCTAACACACAGTAACGATGTAATGTGTGCTGTTCTCACATTCTTCCTCTGTATGTACACATAAACAACAAGGCAGGGAAATATAAAAGGAATTTATTTTATTGTTTGGGTACATTATTGTTCAGTGTACATGCTCACATCTGAAACAAACTTTACGTGCTTGATAACTCTCCCACCCCGCAGACATCTACACACCAATACCGATTTATGTTCATAGCGGCAAGTGCTATGTAGCTCCACATAGGGGACACAGGAAGTGACATATAACACCTTCATGCGGCGTCGGAACCGCGTAAGAAATTCACAGCCGCACCGGCAGAGCTCCAGAATGTGCAACTCGGCCGGCTCAACCCCGCCCAACGCTGCTTGCAGCTTTAATTTCATGTAGTTCTTCTCCAGCCTCTGTTATGGCTTTGTTACATGAATAGAAATGTGCCATTACCTTCCTGAGACAAACAGCTGATGAATATTATTGGTAATGAAATGGTAACAGCAGAGAAGCTCAGATCAGCAGCTAAACTTCACATTTTACTGCCCTGGTGGAAAACATATATTTCTTTTCACTGCTAATGATGATATATAACAAGACCGTGTGCCTATCAAGTGACCAATAATAAATACTTTCCGGATTTGCATTAAAAAACCTATTGGATATTGCTTCCTACTGCGCACACAAATGTGTAATTTGTACTTTCACATGCTAAATGCCCATTAAAAACGTTGCACCGTTTTACCACAAACTGAAATTATGGCTGTCAGTATTACTTTGTGTTTCTGTTGTATTTCAAAAAATTAAAAATACATTTTGGTAATATTTGCAGATTGCTCATCTAATTAAGCAAAGCGAGAGGAGTCTTGATCCCAGCCAATGCCACTGTAAACTTCATGTATTATGTGGTTTATAATCGACTGTGGTGCAGAAACAGTGAGCTTACATTGTCCTGGTATCTGTCAGTGGTCATACTGGATGCACTAGAAGTGATAGTGTTTGAGAATTTCTTCATTTACTTTGGTATGTTAGTCCAGATGAGCCAACCCTTCCAAGATGTAAAATAATGTATTACAGGAGTATGAGACATCATGTAGCACTTCATTTCTTCATGTGGCTGTTGTTTATTAATGAAAAAGTAACAATAATATTCAAAAACATTTGGTTTTACATAATTTATATAATTTCTTAATATATCTATCTAAAGAAACCTAATTTCTTGAATTGCAATCTCTTTTATCTCATAGATGACATCTTTGTCCTGTCTCAGGCACCACAGCTATACTGCTCGCTTGGGTAGGTTAGGGGGGGTGCAATTCGCAACCCTCACCATTAGATGTCACTAGAACGTACAGACTGAACCTTTAAGTCTTTGTTGCGTTGTAATCTATGTTGAGTGTTCTGCCGAGCGCTCTGTTTTTTCCCCTGGATTTCCGGTTTGTTCCTTTGTGTTTGGATTGCCTTGCCTCTGTAGGGCTTATCCCTGTGTCTGGATTACCTTGCCTTTCGTTTGGACATTTCTGTAAGTGACTGTTTCTGCTTCATTAAACCTGAACAACTGATCCAGCCTTGCTAGTGTCTGCATTTTCGGTCCACTCCTCAGTTTGTCTACTGTTGCACTCAGCCTCCCTGACAGTAAAATGCACCCAACAATGGACCCAGCAGACATTGTTTCTGATGAACTGGTGGACTTGTTTTGTGCCTAAGTAGAGCTCAAAGCCATGTGGAGAGAAGCCATCAAGGACTGTCATAAAGAGGCTATCTTGTTGCTAGCTTGCAAGAAAGTGACTGAAGGCTTGGTTAAGTGACTTGCTACCAGTAGTTAGTTTCCTCAACACACCAGCCCTTGCTTCTCAGCCTGCTAGCAACCAGCTAGTCAGTTTCCATCAGCTTGCCAGGCTGCCTGATTCCCGGCCTGCTAGCGCTCCAGCGTCTAGCCACCTTCCTGTTTCCTGCCTGGCCAGCTCCACTGTGATACAGCACTCCTATGTGGGGACCCGTCTGGCCATCATCCGCAGGTCCCGTGGTGGTCACAGGAGGAGACTTGGCCATCACGGCTGCCGAAGTCAGCAGCAGCCTCAACCAGCCCTTGCCCCAGAGTCTCTGTGGCCCAGCCTACTGAAAGCCACTGGATCTGGTTCTTGGGGGGCCTTCATAGAAACAGTTTGACTGCCTGACAGTCAAGTCATACAGTAAAATGATTTGCCTTTGCTTTGAGAGTGATAATCGTTAACTGCTTAGCTCATATTATAAAAGTACATTTTAAGTAAGAAAGATGTTTAATTTGAGATACTGTCTTTATTTCTTAAGTCCAATATATTTGCATCTCTTGTACCTTTGAGACCTTTGCCTCAAGAGACCTTTGTCTTTGTATGGTTAATCATGCTCAGCGTGTTCAGTAAGTATGTCTCCTATATGTATTCCATGATGACTATAATCATTTTAATCAGGAAAGAAGGCACTATTTCCCTCCCCCTGGTTGCGTGTCGAAGTGTCCTTGGGCAAGATACTGAACCCCGAATTGCCCCTGGCGACTATTCCACCAGTGTATGAGTGAGTGTGAATGTTAGTTTCCGTTTGAGCTCTTAGGATTAGTGTATGAATGTGTATGACTGGTGAATGCAGATGTAGTGTAAATGCGCTTTGAGTGGTTGAAAAGACTAGAAAGGCGCTATACAAGTACGGAGCATTTACGGAGCATTATTTGTCTATATGTCACCAGCCATTGTGAAAATGAAAGCAACCTCAGTTTGAGACCAAAAGAACAGAAGCAAGGTTTTCTTTGTAAAAGATGGTGACAACCCGTGTTTGATGTCTTTTCTGCATTTTGTGTGTGATTATTTGTTTTACTCATTTTGTCTTGTTTTTAAATTGAGACCTACTATATTTGGTCTTTATGCATATGCATGAAATTAGAAAAGATTATACAAACATAGTTTGTTGAATCTACATGATATGTTTTATAATTTGACTTGATATTTTTTATTGTTAATTTGTGACTAGAGAAAAGGGGTCTTGCAACTACTGGAAGTGTAAATTACCTATAAAACAAGGAAGGATATGAGGTAAGAATGCAAGAACCAATCAATCTGATGGCTAAATTCTGGCAGCCAATGAACGTTTGGAAAAGGGGAGTAGTAAATAAAGTACCTTAAGAACCCTATGAAATTCATGATATTACAGTTACCTACATACAACTATATTAATTAAAGTATAGTGTATTATAATCCTTATGCGCACCACAAACATTTAAGAACCCTATGAAATTCATGATATTACAGTTACCTATATACAACTATATTAATTAAAGTATACTGTATTATAATCCTTATGCACACCACAAACATTTAAGAACCCTATGAAATTCATGATATTACAGTTATCTGTATACAAATAAATTAATTAAAGTGTAGTGTATTATAATCCTTGCTAATATGATGGGACAAATATATAGATTTGAAAGCAGATAATGCAGAGAGTCTTGCTTCCTTGGAGGTAATTTGTTGATTGTGTGAGACTTCAACTGTTCTGGGGTTTATCTTTTGACATCGCCCACCACGGGGCCACAGCGGTGCAGTCACAAGTCTATTTCAACGAAACACCTTAAGCCCTATTAGTTGATCAAAGTCTCAGAGAGTTTGATGTGACCAGCACTGACCAGATGTTTTCTTTCAACATTGCCTGCCATAGGGGCTGCAGTACTGCAACAACAAGTCTATTTCAACAAAACACCTCTAACCCAATAGATTCATCTGAGTTTTCAAGAGATTGTCCACAGCACATGTTCACTAGCAATGTAACAATTGCACTTTAACAGACCAGCTGAACAATCAACCATAAGAGTTATTTGCTGTAGCTTGTCAATGATTTGTCCGGTCTCAACGCCATCAAATTAAACTGTCCCTTCACTTATGGTTTCAATAGTAAACTGTCATAGGAATGACAATTACTGGCAAAAAACATTATATTCTAACCAGAAACATTTAAGAAAACATAAATTACAAAGCATCTTTTTTATTTCATACAAATAGGAGGTTTTTAGTAATTTTTAATTTTTTCTAAGGGACGGCCTTTAAAGCTGATAGGCTAAGGTCCTCAAATTCCACTGGAAGCCGTGGAAATCTTGCTCTGTCTTGTGTTTTGCCTGCAATATCTTAATTATTAGCTAGTAAACTAAAAATACGTCAGATGTGACACATAACAAACAGAAGTTTAAATGGATTGATGATAAAACCGAGTTTGCATTCTCTATCTGACAGCTGTGCGTAACTCTGGACCAAAGTCCGGTTTTATCCTGCAACACATGAGCATCTAGATCCGATGTTGTTTTATCCCTTCCTATACTTTAATCTATACTATATAATAATGTTATCAGGTAGAGGTAAACTAAATGATGGTTTTATTTTCTTCAATCGTGGTTAAACTGTCTTATAGCAAATGATAATGACATTTAAACTCTCAGTAACAAAATGTTTCAAATGCGTGCCTGATTATTTTTCGTTCTTGTTTTAAACTCTCAGTAACAAAATGTTTCAAACGAGTGGTTATTTTTCGTTCGCATTCCTCCTGAATAGTGACATCACTGACCGAAGGGGGACCCACACACACTACGACAATACGGGATGACCCCTGGATTCCCCCCGTTTGCAAAGAGAGTAAACCAAATGCATTCCACCTGTGTTTAAACATGTATTAAGGTTACACAAACAGTCCACGCACTTAACAACGATGGCAATGAGTTAAAAGAAATAGCCCGTGACTTGTTGTAAACAACAATGAAATAGGCTAGTGTTATTTTTCGTTTGTTTTAAACTCTCTGTAACAAAACCGATTCATATGTGTGAGTAATTATTTATCGTTCTTGTTTTAAACTGATTATGCATGAGAACACCAAAATATAAGGCTCTCGAGGAGAAGTGACGTCAATCGATATGCATATTATTACGGGGTTGATCCACTTTATCGCTTTGATGGGTGCAAGAATAGGATACGTCCCCCACATATAGACAGGTTTTCTAGCGATCCATCGTTAATGTGTTGTGTATGATTTCTGCTAAGTTTCTCATGGAGGGAGAGAGTAATGCCCCCATACACCTGTTAAAAGCAGGTGCCTGTCGGCTTGCGCTGAAAGAGCGAATGTAGAAAACCTAACATCCGTCTGATCAACGTAAGATCAGACACGGGGTAGATCCCTTTTTTATCTTTGATAGAGATGTTGATATTGACAGCCTGTCAATAGCCAGACAGTTGCCGGTTTGACATGAACGCATGAAGGCGGATGTATATTCACCGCAGTCTAACTCTGCATAGACCATAATGTCAGACTAACAGGTATTGCAGGATAAAACTGTGAAAGTAGTGCGTAGATACTTTATCTTTATCATTGTAATATGGGGTACATTAGTCTATGTGATGCAGTGTTGTTATCAGGAACTAAATGTTACGAGGAGCAAACGGTATAGTCAGTGAAAGGGGTGGATTTATGCATGAGAACACAAAACAGATGGCTCTCACAAGATGTTTACAAATGCAGGCGTGATTATTTTTTGTTCTTATTTTAAACTCTCGGCAACAAAAATGTTTCAAATGCATGCGCTCGTTCTCCGCAGGAAAAGAGGCGCCGGAGCTCCACGCCCTTTATAGCCGATCTGCAGGAACGGGGCATTCCTCCTGAGTAGTGACGTCACTGGCCGAAGGGGGACACACATACGCAAGACAGGATGACCCCTGTACTAATATGGATTCCTCCGTTTGAAAAGAGAGTAAACCAAATGCATTCCACCTGTGTTTAAACATGTATTTAGGTTGCGCAAAACCGTCCACTCACTTAACAACCATGGCGATGAGTTAAAAGAAATAGCCCATGACTTGTTGTAAACGACAATGAAATAGTGTTATTTTCCATGAAAAAACTGCGAATCACATCCATACCAGCGTATATAGTATAGTATGAAACTATGCCCTAGTGTTTGCTCGACTGTTGCATTGAAAACGGCATCAATTTAAATGTAATTTGTCCTCCTGTTCATCTTGAGAATAAATTGTACTGCATACAAGTAATTAATATGATTCCTGGTTAAAAGGTCCAACACATTTGAGGTGTTCTTTTGCAGAAACATAATCTCCGCTTATATTTATTATCCTCAGTCATGGTTCATGGTTCACGGTTC
Organism: Micropterus dolomieu; assembly: GCF_021292245.1. Taxonomy (NCBI): domain Eukaryota; kingdom Metazoa; phylum Chordata; class Actinopteri; order Centrarchiformes; family Centrarchidae; genus Micropterus; species Micropterus dolomieu. Next base: position 15,834,031 of record NC_060151.1, read on the forward strand.
ACATATTATCTTAAACTATGTTGGGGGTTTTTTGTTTGTTTGTTTTAATTTTTTATAGCGAACTTCAAGGAGAATCAATCAAACAAGTGTATTTAGAAAGGCTTTAGGCTTTAAGCTATACTCCTCAGAGGTAATATTTTGATATATTTACACAGTTGTAGGACTATTCACTTCAATGTGATTTCAGCTGAGATAGATGTCACCCCATCTACTATCCTAACAACAGGAGACAATTTTAAGTATCTGAGAAATAAAAAGGCTTTCGAACAAAAAAATAAAACATTGTTGCCTTTAGATAAAAACAATTTGTTCATTATTGATGATTTAATGAGTGATACTAGCAATAACATTGAGGTCCAAAATGTGTTTACAAAATATGTGCATCATAGAAATTTAAGTTGTTTATAACTAGTTCAGAATTTGTTTTTTCAAGGCAAAGTTAGCCGTTCTATTAATTTGAATACCAATGATTTTGTCTTGTTTAAAAATCCCAGAGATAAATACCAAGTCATGCTAATGGCTAGACAAATGTTTCCTGGGAAGAGTCATTTTTTTAAGGATTGTTTCTACGACACCACGAGTGTTCCTTACGGTTACTTGATGATTGATTTTAAAGCTAAGACACCTGATGATTTCAGACTCAGAAGTGACTTGCTTTCAGACCTGCCTGTTGTGTATGTGTATATGTTGTGTGTATGAGAAAGTAAATAAACATGTCTGATCGCATTAAAAGAAACCCGTCTTTACTGCAAACTATGCACGGAGCATCTCCATCTCAGAGAGTGAATATTATTAAATCTGTATCACCAGACCTTTTGGTATCATTATGTGAAATAGCTTACAATATTTTAAAAGGTAAAATTCCTTTAAATAAGACAGTATCAAAAATTTAAAAAGAAGAAGACGGGGATTAGACTGCTCGCCAATCAAAAGGTTTGCGCTTCAAAGAAAAAGAAGACGCTGCTTAAACAGTGTGGCGGTTTTCTTCTCCCCCTGAGTATCACTGTGACTTTTATAACGAGTCTTATTGCTTCAAGACAAACTTAGATGACTATGGAGTATGCACAAAAAATGTTTCTGGTATCTAAACAACAGCTTGATCTTTTAAGAAGACCTCCGGCACACAAGTCTATTCGAGAAACTGTGACCTGTATCATGCTATAAAAGACATTCTGGATCAAAAGACTGAAGATCTTCATGAAAAAGCAAAAAAATATTCCATCGCATTGCAGAGATTTCTCACCATGGTAAAACAAGGAGAAAAAGACCAGAACACACTAACTTTGTCAATGCCGGATGAGGATTTTCACTCTCCAGAGCAGAAGAATCAAGAAGGAAGAGATTTTGTTTTTGAAGAAGTTTTAAAAAACATGCCAAAAAACAGCAGGAATAAAGCTCAGCATATTTTGGATAAAATGTCCTCCTCAAAAATGCATGGACTGATCGTGGGGAGTTTGTGTTTAACGGTAATGTTATTAAAGGGTCTCGTGTATGATTTGATAAGAGGAGTGACTGCTTCTCACAACGTGTCTGACAGCCAGAGACCAATAGGTTGGGATGAATATCTGCAATCATTGGCTATATTGAATATACCTTTATCAGTTGTACCAAATCAACAGGTCAAAAGAAAAATTTACGAGATTAAGAGAAAGACTTCTGGAGAATCTTCTCCTCTTATTACTGGACCACCATCTACACCTCTTGTTACGAGAGGGCATAGATTAGCAAACAATGAAACAAGTCCCTTTGTGTCTCCTGAAACGCGACACAGTGCGACAGTGATTGGATAACTGTTTAATTGTATATCGTTATTGATTTTAAATAAATACATAGAGACATAACTTTATCATTTCAAAGTGTTTTTATTTATATCACCATAATAACAAAAAACATTGTCGTAAACGTTTCAATCTATAAATCATTTTGATAATGAATGGCACACAACTTCTAATATTATTATACACATTTAAAAGAATCTGATACTTGGACACACTGGTTACATTCTGCATAATTATTTTGACCACATACAACTGAGGGTCATATTTTTTTCACAAATTTGCACACCATAAAATAATTGCATGACCATTTATTACTATATTTAGTCATTACATTGTCATAAGATAACCCTCTATCCATATGGTAAAGAAAAAACACACAATGCTGACTGCACACTACAGAATCCACATCTTGCACTTGTCTAACAGAATGTTGCGTGGACTTACAATTACTGTTGAGAAAGACAGAAAAGGATTCAGGAAAATGT
>NC_060151.1:15836377-15838830 GCF_021292245.1 Micropterus dolomieu
CCCAGTGTTGTCCTCCCAGGTGGGAGGGGTCTGTGTTTACCACCAACATGGCGGGTCTCTTTTTAATAACTGACTTAGGAAGTTGGTCACTAGCAAATAAGAAAGACACCTTGCTTTACTACCTTATCAAGTACTTTTCGTATTCATACTATTGTTTGTTAAAGTTAGAAAAAGTCAATGAGAACCTGTCTTCTTGATGATATCTCAATTATAGAATCATATGTGGTGTAAATGACCGCATTTATTGTGCGTTGACACTACCGTTTTTAATGAGCGACATATGGTCTCCGCATCCTTCATCAGGGCTCAGGTTAAAATAGAGCAGACTGTATCCATTACAAAATTCGTCGTTGTTTTTAAGATACTTTCCATAGTACAACTGATGATACTCCCTGATGGCATTCCCTCTGGTAAAGTTGGGTTGAAAGGTTTTTGAAGGATATTGTTGGCCGTCAATGTATAAACATAAAAACTCTATATCATAATGGTCAAATGTAAATGGGTTATGTGCATAACTACCTGTAAATGCCTCATGATCTACAAATCCTACTACAGTAAATTTAGGTATTTGTCCCAAGAATATATTTTCTTGATTACAAACACGAGTGCCCATTGGGACGCTAAAATTTTTAAGACAGACTCTGTCTATGGGATATTTAACATTGCCATGCGTTAATGCCTTAGCGTGTGCTAGCTTAACAGCCGGAGATACGGTGACTTTCTTTACAAACAGGCTTTCTGACATAATGTTAACCCGAAAGTCGTCTACAGTGTTGCGCATTAAGCAAAATTTGTTTTTAGCTCTTATGAATTTTATCTTGAGGTCTACTCCATTTATCATTAACTTGTCTTGAAAAAACATTACCTCCACTACGTGGCCGCCTTGTGTGTACTCCATTCTTTTAACTAGTCCCTCATTGCGTCCTCCAGCCGTTGCAGAGTCTGATACCGCTGCTAGAGGTGGGAATTCGACGTAGACGCATTTCTCAATACTTGTTTGTGTTAACGGCACCATAAACAGGTCTAGCTCCGACTTAACGCACTCTTGTGACAGGCTATGTACCAACGACATTCTCGTTATAAAATGTCTCTTGTCTTCTGACGTTTTGTCGACTTGCTTCTCCTTGCTTGTTTATTTTTTCTAGTCTTAGTATGGGTCTTCTTATTTGTTGTTCGGCTACGCCTCTTTGGTGGGGAACTCCCTCTTTTCCCAGGAGGTCGTTTTATTGGTCGGGGAGCCACAACCTCTATACCCGGCCCCTCTTGACGGCTGTTCATGACGTTAGTAATAACATCCGTAGCTATGTTTTTAGCAGCTGTCTTTAAATGAGGGGCAACAAATGTAAATCCTTTCTTGAATAAGGGCAATGCTAATCTAAACAGACCCCTTGTGAGAAGGATACATGATGCTCTCTTTATATCTTATGTAACTTGTGTTGCAATACTTAGTTTGTGAGGCTTAGATAAGAGGAAGTTCACACACCCAATCACAAGCACACACATCCATATCGCTAATCACACGGACACAGACACACCACTCTGGGTACAGTTAGTTGGTAAAGATTGAGGGAAGCAAAACAGTCTAAACATATATCTGGTTCTACAGCTGTTTCTAAGGTTCCTGAGTTAAGAGATAAATTGGTGCCAGTTAAGGGCAGGTCTTGGTGAATTTTGTTTCTAATAGTTAGAATTTTATCATTAAAGAAGCTCATGAAGTCGTAACTACTGAGAGCTATGGGAATACTTGGCTCAATAGAGCTGTGACTCTCTGTCAGCCTGGCTACAGTGCTAAAAAGAAACCTGGGGTTGTTCCTATTTTCCTCTATTAATGACGAGTAGTATGCTGCTCTGGCATTACAGAGGTCCTTCCTATAAGTTTTAAGACTATCTTGCCAAATTAAACAAGAATTTTCCAGTTTGGTGGAACGCCAATTCCTCTCAAGTTTCTGCGATATTTGCTTTAATTTGCGAGTTTCAGTATTATACCATGGAGCTAGCCGTCTTTGTTTTAGTATTTTCTTTTTTAGAGGGGCTACAGAGTCGAGTGTCATTCGCAGCGAGCCTGCAGCACTATCAACAAGATGATCGATTTGGGAGGGACTGAAACTAGCATCGGAGTCGTCCATTACTTTGTGACTTGATAATGAATTTAGAGCTGACGGAATCGCATCCTTAAATTTAGCTACAGCACTATCAGACAGACATCTTGTATAGAAATTTTTGCTCTCCCCCATCGTGTAGTTCAGCAATACAAACTCAAAAGTTATCAAACAGTGGTCGGACAAAGAGGGATTCTGTGGGAACACCACTAAATGTTCAATTTCAATACCATACACCAAAACAAGGTCGAGTGTATGGTTAAAACAGTGAGTCGGTTCATGAACACTCTGAGAGAAGCCAATGGAATCTAACAGAGAGATAAACGCAGTACTAAAGCTGTCATTCTCAACGTC
>NC_060151.1:15838850-15857843 GCF_021292245.1 Micropterus dolomieu
AATGAGAATTTTCCAGTTTGGTGGAACGCCAATTCCTCTCAAGTTTCCGCGATATTTGCTTTAATTTGTGAGTTTCAGTATTATACCATGGAGCTAACCGTCTTTGTTTTATTATTTTCTTTTTTAGAGGGGCTACAGAGTTGAGTGTCATTTGCAGCGAGCCTGCAGCACTATCAACAAGATGATCGATTTGGGAGGGACTGAAATTAGCATAGGAGTCCTCCGCTACTGTGTGACTTGATAATGAATTTAGAGCTGATGGAATCGCATTCTTAAATTTAGCTACAGCACTATCAGACAGACATCTTGTATAGAAATTTTTGCCCAATGGCGTGTAGTTCAGCAATACAAACTCAAAAGTTATCAAACAGTGGTCGGATAAAGAGGCATTCTGTGGGAACACTATAAAATGTTCAATTTCAATACCATATACCAGAACAATGTCGAGGGTGTCCACGTACCGGCACCTCTAACTTTCCAGGTTGCTGACGTACTGCGGTAAGCGTGTCGACTCATTTCCGTTTCCGGTGCTTGTGTGTTGGTACCGTGTTGTGCTGCTCTCGCTAAATACCAGTTAAATTTGTTAGATTACAGCGGCCAACTGTCCGCTAAACACGATGTGTTGACACTGAATTTCTGCATCGACACATTTTGATAATTCACGTTGATTATGTCGACTAATCGTTGCAGCCCTAGTGGCTATGTGTATTTATATCTAATTGTGGGAGTGGAAAATCAGTGTTAGCAGGCAGTTAGACTGCAAACAGCCCTGTGTTAAAACAACAAAAAGGGCTGCGTTGGTGGAGGTGTGTTGCTCAAACACTGGTGTAATATAATCCAGGAAGTGCAGTTTGAGTAACAGACCCGTGAATTTGAAGGCTCATAAGACACGAGCATCCTGCACAGTGGTTTGACACTGTAAGTTCCCCAAACTTAATGTGGAGAGCAAAACAATAATCTGTAAAGTTAGACGATATATTGTCTCTTTTTAAATTTTAAAAAATTAAAAGTATGGAGCAATATCAATAATCTCTAATTCTGTAGGGCCGAGATTCAGTAGACTATGACCTAATTTTATAAATGAGTGAAGACTGCTCGTGTGAAAAGTATGAAGGAAGAAATGATCTGTCTGTCTGTTAATGCATCTGTGTATATAAATTCATTTGAATACTTGCTATTGTAATTTGGATGTTGCAGCTACAGTTTTAGTAATAAAGAGGTCTTTTGTGAATTCAGCACGAGCGTCAGGTTAGCAAGAGGAAGAGTGTGTGGGAGATGTCTGTAGAGGGCTGTTGCATTGAATGAAGGAAATTACTAAGTGCATAATCATCACTGCTTAACAGTTTGATAAAACATAACCGCACTGAATGCTGCCTCGGAGTGGTGTGGCATGTTAATGTGCTACTGCGGTTATCATGAGATGGTACAGAATGTGGTGTTTTTAAATACAAAAAGACTTGAAATCTACATGAAACATCTGATATTAAAGAATAGATAATTTCATAGAATGACAGCAAGAAGGAGAGGATCCAGCCAGTATACAGAATATGGTTTAAAGGCTGTTTGCATCAATGTGGAGAGGGAGAATGATCACTTGTAAGTTTGCATGCATAGTATTGAACCATTGACTAGTGTCGTGTCAATATTTGAGATCCCTGATGCGACTGCATCCTTGAACTGAGTGCACAGAGTGTTTTATGAGCACTTCAAGAGGGTGATGCTACAAATAAACAAACAAGATGCCGCTTGTGCAGTTTATCAACACTCCAGTTTGAGTGTTAAAAATAGCAAGCATGAAATGGCAGACATGGAATCAGTGCAAGTGAATGTAATTGTTAAACCTACATGTCATGCTTTCCTGAACCAGGAGGGTGAGAGAGGAATTGTTGGACCTTGTACAGGATCTACAGCAGCTCCAGCAGGGATATTCTGTCCATTATGCAAACTTGCTATATATATTTATGATGTGTGTACATAAATCTGAGACTCATTTCATTTAGCATGTAAGATTTAATGATTCCCTGATGTATACTGTTTGTGTTTTACATGGGTGTGTCAAATCACTGCTGCAAGTTTATAACCAGTGTTTATAAAATATGTCAAGATGTCATGGTTTTTTTTCAGAATGAAAAGCAGGAAGCAAACTAGTTATGATTTTTTTTTTTTTAAAAGTTGTGTTTTAAGTTTTTTAAAGTTGTTGAGTTGTGAGTTATTGCCATTCAAATAATGTTACAAAACATTCATAGATGCCCAAAGCACATATTGCGCATCCATCGCCCACATTTCCTTTATCCTGGTTGGGCCTGAAGCAGTTTGACTCTTTGACATCCAGCAAGCACATGTCTTTTCTAACGGCAGAGTAAAGAAACAGGTCAAGAGATGTTAAAATTATATAAAATTGCTGTGGCATGTGTAGAGCAATGGAAAATATGCATGATAAACCCTTTGTGCTCCCGGATTCCAGGTTTGTTCTACAGGAATGTGAGAAGTCTCTGATTTGCAAAGCCTTTGGCATCAAGGTCAGTTTGGACAGCGTCCAAATGCCATACTACTCGAAAACATTTTGAAACTAAAGTCAGCCTCTGTGATGTTGGTATCAGCCAATCTCTGTGGGAAGACAATTACTAAAGAACATCTTAAAGGCCTCGGTCTCTTTTTCATGTGAATGTCTGGACAGAGAAATACCAGGATGTTACTAATGAACGAAACTAGCAATGCTTGGAGAGCTCGCCTTACACGGCTACTCAGCGAACTGATTAGCCATTCCTTTTCTGCATTTGAAGCCAATCAAAGTAGCTGACAGAGCTTTATCACTTGGTAGATGCTTTTATTCGTCAAGCTTTTTTTGTTCGGTTTGCTTATTTGTTTTCAATTACACTCAGAGCGGCTCTTTCTCTTGGGGGTGGAGAATGAAAAATTGCTTTCTCACCGCTCAAGAGAATGACGTGGAGCAATGAACAAACAAATATAGCTGCTAGAGTCTCTTGACGTTTGGCACATGCAGGGATAATAGCTCATTAGGCGTACAGTCTGCGAATGATAACTTATAGTGATCATGATAAGCCATCATTCGCTTTAATTAAAGAAAATGCATTCATCTTCCAGTGTGTTCTCTGCTCACACTGGAGCCTCCTTGGGGATTCTCCCACTCGCCGAATTCCTCACGCCTGCCTCTTCTCTATCTGTCGTAAGACGATGTAAGAGAAGAGGTGCACATTGTAATACACTTCTCAATAATACACTTAGCATTAAAAAGAGCAAAGTATTAGTGGAACGAGGATGGCATAATAATTAAGAAGACCGTCTTTTCCCCTGCAAGATACATTAATATCCTGTGGCAGCATTGCCCTGTTGGAGAGTCCTCGAGCGATAAATCCGCCACATTCAGGTTGCACGTGTTGTTGACCTCGATGTCTGACCTCCCTGTTGATCAGTTCACTCAAGAGATTGATTAATCCCTTTGCAATCTTTCGAGTATCCCAAAAACCTATTGCTTGTAAAATAATGTCAAGCTTAAATGGCTTTTAAAAGTAATTAATCCAACCATTGGTGTCACTGACCCAGTGACCTGTTAAAATAGAGCTTAGCAGAAGCTCAGTCATGACGCCTGTTTCATTCTCCTCTCTCTGCTGTGTCATGCAGTACTCCCTTTAGCCTTGCAGCATCACCAATACCAGTGTATTGCTTATCCTGTCAATTTAAAGTCAAAAGGAAGGTTTCTCCTGATTCATACTATACTGGCTAAGGCTAGCTAAGGTACATGTGCAGTATTCACTCTTTTTATAATGCCAATGGACTGCTACGTTTAAGCGACTTTCAGCTCATAGTTTTTTGTTTTTAGTATGTTTTTCTGTATAACGTTTTAAAGTCTGTGGTTGGTTGGTTTTGTATCTGCTGCTCTCTTGTCCTGTTCCACCTGGGTTTGTACTTGTCTGGTGTTTGTTTTTTCGACTCCTGTGTCCTGTCAGTCTGATTTGCCTGATATGTGTCACCTGTGAATCACCCATCTTGCCCGAGTGTCTGTTGGCGTCTTATTTTCTGGGATTATTACGCCAATATGCCAGCTCGCTGCACTGTATGAAAGGTACCAAGCCGGAAAGGGGGTCAGATTTGATCCGCCTCTAAGGCCGGAATGTTTGTAGTAACAGAGAGTAACAGAGTCTGTGTGAAAACGTTGTTGTGTTACAAGTCACCATCTTTTTTTTTTAACCTGGAAAGCAGGATCGCTGTGTGAAAGCAAACACAGAATATTTTGTTCAGTATGAATGAGCGAATGCGGCATATTGTCGGACATTCTTTCCGAGTTAATTGCATGATTTCTGTGAAAGCGGCTGGAGTGAGTGAGTCCTGCCCTGTTTACCTGATGTGTCTCACCTGTGCTTGCTCCCTCCCTGCTCAGGTGCATTTGTATAAATTGTCTTCAGTTCTGTTCAGTCTTTGTTGCGTCCCCATCGTGTGTTGAGTGCTCTGCCTGCTTTTGTTCTGTTTGGATTTCCATTTGTTTCTGCACTGTTTGGATTACTCTGGATTTTTTATACGTTTGATGGACTGCAACCTTAGTTTGGACTTTTGCTTGCCATGCTTCCATGTAAGCCTGTTTAGTTATTCTTTTTTTTAATAAATTACAAGAACTGTATCCTGCTTGTCTGTGTCTGAATTTGGGTCCAAACACCTGGTTTACCTGCCTCTGCACTCAGCCATTGTGACATAGCTTTATCTGTTTTGGGTCAGTCTCACCTCTCTCACATAAATCCAAATCATTCTTTATACCTAATGCTCTGTGTCTCAATGCATACAGTAGTTAAGCAACTGTTTGCTAATACATTTGCCATATCAAATTTATGAGGCTATGATTATGTCGATGTTGAGTTAACAGCTTGTCACACTGCTCCCTCGTGGATAAAAGAAATAATGAATGAATTTAGCTTTAAATGTGCAGGTGGCAACACTACAGTCTTCATGTTTGGAAGTTAATACTCTAAGTAGGGGTGTTCAAACCAGAAATTATAATAAACGTAAAATGCAGGATCGGATGTTAGAAACATCAACAACCACCATTTTCTTTAAATGTGTGTTCTCATGACAAAGTGATACATCTGGCTGCACAAAAATGCAATCCGATGCTTCCAAAATTTCTCCTCATTTGAACAAATGTTTGACTTGACAGGCAAAAGAAGCTCACAGATTCTTTTGCAATCCCTTTACTTTACATCTTTTTGTTGACTGACAACATTTGGATAGAAATTGGATAGAAATGCCATTTCTATCCAATCACCCCCTCCATAGTTGGAAAGGCTGGTGGACTGCATGAACACTAAATTTGGACAGAATTCAAGACTACTCTTATTGAAGTGCAAACCTCCCTTACTCATTCATTTTATGTCTGCACTAGGCTTGAAGTGTAGTGTTGTAATTACTAATGGGCCTATTCAAATAACACTCCTACATTGACATTTATACCAGTACTGTACTAGCATGAGGTTAAAACCATGCTTTTTACAAAAAGGAAAACATCATGCTGTGTTGTTACAGTACATGTTTCTTCTTACTGTAGTGAAAGAGGTCTATTAAATGTATGTGCAGAGGCTGTTGATAAATGTTATTTGTGAAGTAAATGAGCACCGTGTACAGTGTAAAGGATTAAAGCCTTGAGTGAATGGTAATATAATAAAAGATGCTTGAATTTATTTAGTCGATTCGTTTACATAACGCTAAAGATGGCAAAATGTTCTACACAGTGACACACAACTGATGGTTTGTAACATCACGTCTTCTGAACACTTTGAATAGCTTATCATAGGTTTTGCTCAGTTTTTAGAGAGTCACAGTCACACTAGACACACTGTGTATAAGACTTACTGTTTATATTACACTTAATTCTGACTTTGCTACATTTACATTACATGATATATTTTCCCTCTGAAGTAGTATACATTTTAAAGAATGTAAAAGCCAAACTAGTCTTGCATTGTCACTCTTATGTAACACATCACATGTTAACATAACTAATTATCTAGTACCACAATATAAGCTAATTTTGCCAGCAAAAAGTTAGTATTGTTAAACCCAAAGACTCACGCGGATGTCTCCCTCTTTGAAAAGCCACAACACTCGAGGCAATACCATATGAAAGCACACAAAAGCGACGAGGAAAACCTGTTAGCAGCAGTGTCTCCTCAGCAGAGTTTGATCTTCAAGTGTCTCCTCTGAGCGCAGTCATCCTGAACTGAAATCTTGCTCTTTTTTTGATGAAAGGGAAATTGAATTTCCCAGAATGCTTTTCCTGATCTGAGGGTTTGGTAAACATTTCACTTCTCATTATGAAAACTGCTGAAAATGTGGTAAAGGGTGTCTGAAGATTCCCAGTCCTGGTCAGGAGATCTGCAAGTAGCAAGTTAAAGGCAACTGGACATGCTTTTTGGTGTTGAATGCATCCGAGAGGAAATGTCCTCAAGACCTAACAAGAAGTCCAGCTGCCTTTAGTCAAAACTATTGAATAATCTCCTATCTCAGCCCTTATTTATCTCCACACGGAGCAAACAGTGATATGCCATTCTGTGTTAAATAAAGCTCAACATATTCATGCACAGCTGTTCAGTGGCATTTCTGCGCAATCTCTGTTCCATGGTTATACTTGTTGCTGGAAGATCAAGTAAATACCACATAGTGTTTAACCAATACAACATAACACAAGAGACCCCTCATAATGTAAAATTGTTACTGTCAGATTCTGCTGCTGTAGTGAAAAGAAATCCTGACATGTTGCTAAATGAAATTACTGATATTAATACATACGTTGACGGCAGGAGATAGAGAAAGAAAGAGGAAAATTCAGGGTGCTTGATTAGGAAAAAGATTCCTATTTAAATCTAGTACCGTGTCACCATCATTACTAAAATATGCTTAGATGTAGTACTGATGAGCTAGAACACTTTGTCTCCCCTCCAAGACACATAAAAGCTGAAGTGGATTAATCATTCATGCTAAAGGTGCAACAGCCTGAAGTACCAGGCAGCAATGGCAAGGTCTTATGTGCACGCCTAAAAACCTCGGGACTTCTACTGTTTGTTTGAAAGTTTCCCATCTCTATCCCTCGTCTATACACTGAGCTGAAATATTGATTAGCATCAGTGTCTGTATTCCCATCACAATCACACCACTAACCAGTGAATTGCTTCTCAAAGCACTCATAAAATTTCATTTCTTCTTCAAGATACTATAAATTATTGTCCATATGGGATACATTTAATCGTTTCATGGGCTAGTTTCTCACACCCACATCCTTAATATCCTGGCAGATATAGGAGAGTGCAAAGAAATAAGTAAAAGTTTTTGTAGATGATTTGGCTGTACTGCAGCTCCTCGTTTCTTTTCTGTGTGTGTTTTTTTGTCTCAGTGCAAGGACATGAGATAAAAGAAAGAACATTTGCTGACAATCTCGTTATTAACCCAGCCATCGTGGTCCGCAGGAAGAGAGGGAGAGAAAGAAAGAAGAGAAGGCTGTTGCTTGTGCTTGCCTCTGCCACTCCAGCTGTGAACAAACATCTTTTTAGCATGCATGATGTCTGCTCGGCCTCTTTGCATTTATGTAGCCACTGCCTGTTTCTGCATGCGTTGCTAAGGTGTTTTGTTTCAGTCATCTGAGACGTTCCACCTGATAACCTGTTTTGACGAAACAATCCTGAGCCCTCTGATGCTGATAAACGGGGATGACACTTTGACCAATTTACTGGCGACTGGACGCCCTCCCCAGCCCTGGGAAGTTTTGTATGGTGTGCGTGTGTGTGTGTGTGTGTGTGTGTGTATGTGTGTGTTATGAAAAGATCCCAAGTGGTCGAAAGAAAAACGGGGTTTTTGAAAGATTCATAGAACGCCCCCCCCCCCACTCCCTGTTCAACAGGCGTTTCCATGGCAACACAATAGTCTCTGGTTAAAAGAACCGAAGGCCTCAATGCAGACGCAGTTCCACCGCCTCAAAGATCCTTTGATTTCAGTGTATACAGGGAAACACAGACACATGCATATACACACCCTGTTTTGCGTGTTTTTAAAATTGTGTCATGAAAAGTCTGCACTTATTTTGTTCTCCCTATCGGAAATCAGTTTAATCTCATTCTTGCTTTGCAACAAACACTTGATTTGATTTGAAACAAATGAACTACAAACATTGTTTTCCTCACTTTAAACTCAGCCAATGAGTTTAAACAGATTTACACGCCGTTACACAACTAATTACATGTAATAACATGGATATGGGATATTTGGGCGACCGTGAGGCAAATTGAGATAAGATTGAGATTTAAATGATCATCCTCCCCCCCCCACACACACACACACACACACACACACACACCATACAAAACAAAATCAAATAAATTTTATCATGTGGGTGATTTGTCAAAATGTAACCAGTGGGATTGTGTGGAGGTTCTTTTTGGACATATTTGAGCTGAGGGACACGTTTCATTTTTTTTAAAGATCCCTTTTCATCTCTCCTCAAATTGCCCCTTGCCATAGACTGAGGCACTGAACCGACCACCCACGGTGAAAGGTTGCCTCATTACATAAATAAACAATCCTGCTAAGTGAAACGATTTAGTACACACGCAAGTCAAGGAAGTGGCATTATTATTGCAGCATGTTATCGCCTCCAGCTAAGATTTGGGTGAGGTCTCGACGCGAACACCCCAACACAAGGGGGGCACTCAGAGCAATATTTGCTTACAGAGTGTGCATGCTGAATAATAACATGCTAAATATGTCCATGCCCTGTGAGACCAGGCAGTGAAATACTTAATGAAGTAATAAGATGTTCAACATTATTCAAGCAAGTAGTGTCCAGATGGAAATAAGTGAGCTCAGGTGGATATCTGGTGCTCACTCTTCCCACGATTTAGGACATTGTTCGGTAAAGTAAATGCTAATCAGTAATATATGTGGGATGGTTGTCATGTGGTGTTGTTCAAGGTTTGGCTTTTTGGGCTTGTTTCAACAAATGGGAATGAAATGGGAATCAATTACCAAGCAGTGAATATAAGTAGTAATACAAAAGTATCATTAGGAAGATCTTTAATTTATGGCTTCTTTTGCAGCTACAGTATCTCACAAAAGTGAGTACACCCCTCATATTTTTATAAATGTTTTATTATACCTTTTATGTGACAACACTTAAGATATGACACTTTGCAATGTAAAGTGAGTGTACAGCTTGTGTAACAGGGTAAATTTGCTGTCCCCTCAAAATAACACATCACACAGCCATTAATGTCTAAACAGCTGGCAAAAAAAGTGAGTACACCCATAAGTGAAAATGTCCAAATTGGGCCCAATTAGCCATTTTCCCTCCCATGTGTCATGTGACTCATTAGTGTTACAAGGTCTCAGGTGTGAATGGGGAGAAGGTGTGTTCAATTTGGTGTTATATGTAGCTCTCACACTCCCTCATACTGGTCACTGGCAGTTCAACATGGCACCTCATGGCAAAGAACTCTCTGAGGATCTGAAAAAAATAATGGTTGCTCTACATAAAGATGGCCAAGGCTATAAGAAGATTGCCACGACCCTGAACCTGAGCTGCAGCACAGTGGCCAAGGCATAAAGCAGTTCAACAGGACAGGTGCACTCAGAACAGCCTTCACCATGGTCGACTAAAGAAGTTGAGCGCACGCCGCACACTGCATCAAATTGGTGTGCGTGGCTGTCGTCACAGAGGGAAGCCTCTTCTAAAGATGATGCACAAGAAAGCCCACAGTTTGCTGAAGACAAGCAGTCTAAGGACATGGATTACTGGAACCCTGTCCTGTGGTATGATGAGACCAAGATAAACTTATTTGGGTCAGATAGTGTCAAACATGTGTGGTGGCATCCAGGTGAGGAGTACAAAGACAAGTGTGTCTTGCCTACAGTCAAGCATGGTGGTGGGAGTGTCATGGTCTGGGGCTGCGTGAGTGCTGCTGGCACTGGGGAGCTACACTTCGTTCTTGCTAAAGAAGCTAAAGGTAAAGGTGATGGACTGGCCAAGCATGTCTCCAGACCTAAACCCCCTTGAGCATCTGTGGGGCATCCTCAAATGGAAGGTGGAGGAGCGCAAGGTTAACATCCACCAGCTTAGTGATGTCATCATGGAGGAGTGGAAGAGGACTCCAGTGGCAACCTGTGAAGCTCTGGTGAACTCCATGCCCAAGAGGGTTAAGGCAGTGCTGGAAAATAATGGTGGCCACAAAATATTGACACTTTGGGCCCAATTTAGACATTTTCACTTAGGGGTGTAGTCACTTTTGTTGCCAGTGGTTTAGACATTAATGGCTGTGTGATGTGTTATTTTGAGGGGACAGCAAATTTACAATGTTTATACAAGCTGTACACTCACTAATATACAATGTAACAGTGTCATTTCTTCAGTGTTCTCACATGAAGAGATATAATCAAATACAAATGTGAGGGGTGTACTCACTTATGTGAGATACTGTTCATAGCCACAGTGGACATGTTGACAGTGCTAATAAGACTCCCCCGAAGAAGCAATCAAATAGGGATTTTATGGGATTTGTGATACTGAAAGCCATGAAGATGTGAAAGGTGTATAGTGACTTTCTAAACAGGCCCCCATGTGACTTCATTTGTCCTTCCTTTTTGCTGGAGTCATTGTGTTCAGACTTCCACCAGGAGCTGGCTGTGCTTGCTGTAAAGACTACAGATGGTACAGCTAGCAAGCAGTTAAAAAAACAGTGCAGTGAGTAGTTAGTTCAGTTTTACACTGCTCCATCTTTACATTGCCCAAGCTATCTGCATCCTTGCACCAGGTGATTGGTTGCTTTAAACAGAAACAGCTGCCCTCAACAGATTGTTTTAGTTTTATTTTTTCACCGTTCCTTCACTTGTTGTCTGCCCCACAGGGCCTTTCTGCAAAGCTCACTACACAAATCACACACACATATAGAAACACACACACCTGGGCTCAAAGAGCTCTACTTTCTCGTCTGCATGACACAACCATCCTGATTCTCACTGGAGAGATTAAGAGATTACAGAGCTCTCTCGCTGTGTGTGTGTGTGTGTGTGTGTGTGTGTGTGTGTGTGCGTGCCTGTGTGTAATGATGGTACGTGGGTGGGGCAACACGTGGTGGACCTGGATCTTTTAATTCAGTTTCAGTTTGTGAGCGTAGTCACACGTGTTTATGTCAATTTCTCTGCTGTGTGGTGTTTGTGGAGTAAAGCCTCTGTGGTCTTTTCAACCCAAGGCCAATCAGAGATATCATTTGATCCTGCACCGTGGTTGTAATATGTTAAAATCTGATCGCACTTTTGCCTGTTCGCATTTCTGTGTGTCCACAGCACAGACATAAGCCACAGATTTGCTTGCTTATTGGAATGTTTTCCAGACCTCCTTTTAAATCCAGTTATTGTATGTTTGCTTTGCTGATGGTGTTTTTCATGATGCCTATTTTAAAAAGGATGTTGGTATTCTAAAGTTACCAGCTGTACGTGCTTTTATGCTCCCTTTTAAGGCTTTGATTGACCATCCCATACTGTAATAAGGAACTGAAAGCATTTCTCATCTACGAGTCTGAATTATTCCAGCTTGTCCCACACTACAGATCACATCTCTAATAAAGATGTGAGCAACCTCTAGATGTCTAACTGTGGTTATTGTTCAGAAACCTTGCATTAGTGACTACAGAGATTGGTGATGACGTCAAAACAGGAGGATGTCAAACATAACATGAACTTGAAGAGAAAAAATAACAAAAGCTCAAGGACATAAGAAAAGACAAAGCTCTCCTCAAAGCTCTTTGTATTAGATGTGAAGATGAGTTGTTACATACACATGTGAATGTGAAAACTGAATAATATCACAGGACCAGTGTACCAGAGGAAAGTTTAGGCTTGCAGTGACCCCTGCTGTTGTTTGCAAAGAATTGCAGTACAGTTTATTTTTGTACCGGCACATACAGCAGGCCTATATTACCCCAGAGTATCCTATATTAGCACTCTGACATTTTTAGTTACACATGCTTAGTGCTGTCACTTTTAACAACTTCATATCTAAATGTGTTCCAGTCCAAATGCTTTGCGAAGAAGCTAGTTGTTATAAATGCCACTCAAACTTGTATACACGGCATCTTATATGCAAGTTAGTTACATAATTATTGCTATAATAATTTCAGTTTGATGGAGGTCAAATGTCTGTGGTATTTCACTTTGACTTGTGTGCATGCAGTTTAGCATTAGCTGGCACAGCCAGTTATCCATGTCCCTGTGCACCTTACAGTACATTTAGTAGCTTATCATAGTCTGAATAGTTCCCCTGTGTTTGACACAGACAATTCCTGTAAATGGGAACATCCATTCTGCCCATTTACTTTTGCAGTGAATGAGAGGAAACTATAAACCCACTGAATGTGGAGTTTTTACATATAAAATTATTTTATTATATACCCTTGTAAAATGTATGTTGGTTGATGTTAGTTTATGGCATGTTATTCTAAGGGCAGGTTCACACCTAAAGGTCTGGGCCATTTGGTGGAAATGGTGTTTGATTAATGGTGATTCAGACGGTGGGTAAAAAACCCCCCAAAAAACCTCCAAATACTTACAGACTACAATACTTTTATGTACTGTTGACAGTTTTTTTTAATTTTCAAAGAAATCCATTCTCCTTTATTTTATGGCTTAATGTTTTGAATACCTCAGTGTTCCTATGCAATAGTAATTCTCTTTAGCCCAAATAAATATCTAGGTTTGTCCCCTGCTAGTAGATATTTTGGCAGCCACCAACAGTCACCAGTCACCAAAACAGGAAGATTTTAATCAATAAAATGACACATACAATAGTACACTTCCTGATATTAGTTTGAATAGTGTTAACACCAGAAATGCACTCCTCCAGAGTTCACTTGACAGCGGTCTGAGACCACCTCTTCAATGCGGACCAGAGTGCAGATATTTGGTCTGCCCCAGAGTTCAAGCCTTCACAACAACCCAAACGAAACGCACCAAACGGGTATTCACACCAGGTGTCAACAATTTTGGGTGAGAGTACCTTTTAGCTAAGCAAGCAGCATCTAGGAATGATGGTTGGTTGGTCGATCTGTTGGTCATTTGATTGGTCTGTCAGTAAACCATTTCATTCCAGACTGAAATATATCAAAAGCTATTTGATGGGTTGCCATTGAATTTTGTTCTGATTTCCAGGGTGCTCAGCCTCTCCTTTAACATTACCATGAGGTTCACATGGCTTTGAGTGAATTGTCTCCACAATTATGAGATGGATGCATGTTTGTCTCACAGGATGAATTCACTTTGGTAATCTCCTGACTCAAACTCTTTCCTGACTCCTGTGCTCAAATTCTACGACGAGCCGGCCTGCCAATCATGCTCACAGAGCCCCAGTCACACATACCACTTCAGTCAACCCAGCAGCTGGCTCCAGCAACAACAGCAGAGGAAACCACAGCTGTAAGACAGTTTTAATGTTGTTATTCTGTCACATTGTTACATTTTGAGTAATTTAAATCAAATCAAGAGAAATCACATGACTTGTGATGTACAGTGGGGGAAAAAAGTATTTGACCCCTTGCTGATTTTGCAGGTTTGCCCACTTACAAAGAATGCAACAATCTACAATTTTAATCATATGTACATTCTAACAGTGAAAGACAGAATCCCAAAGAAAATTCCAGAAAATCACATCATATGAATTTATAAAAATTGATGACCTAATTCTGAGCATTTTATCTGGGATGATAAAGCCTGGCTGTTATTTCGGAGCTCTGCAGTTGGTGCTGGGGGTATTGTGCAATATTGCGATATTCATTTCCGGTTAGTGCACAGCAGAGTTTGATTTGAGACAACACTACCCTGTCAAAAATAACGCACTAAGCAAGTAAGTACATAGTGTATGCAGTGTACTGCATGTTAGTATCCTCAAGGAAGTACTCAGTGAGACACAGCTTTAATTCTGTTTTTAAAAGATAATTATTTACAGTATATTTTCTTGTATTTGTAGCCTAGTAAAGTTAAGTGTAGTAAGTAAGGAAAAAAAGAACAAACCAGGACTTTGGACTTACATGGTGCAGCACTGAGCTACCAGGACACTTGATAATGTTTAAAGAGAATACCTAAAAAAAGAATCGACACAGTCATACATTTTAATGATTGCCATGCAAAGACATAAACAACACAGGGCCGGCCGTGGCATAGGCGACATAGGGCGCAAAACGTCAGGGTTTTCGACTTGCCGCAATTGAACTTGGCCCAGCTGCTGTGACACTGGCGTACGCCGTGATAGTAATTAAGTGCACCTCGCAGCTCGCGCTGTGAGTCCAGTCAGTTGTGACGGGTCGTGTCGTGTAGAGTTTCGCGATTTAAACATCTAAAATCTGAGGCGCAGCCTTGCTCTGTTAGGGACTGTGAGCTGCTGAAGTTATCGTGTGTGGATTTGTGGTGAGTGTTTTCCAGTTGGTTTCGGTTTCACATGCAACATGCAGTCTGTGCACTGTGTCAGTCAAACGGTGTAAAGGGGATAATTCCAGCGGAGCAATAAGTAATGCACAGCAGAGGGTAGACTTAAAAGATCTTATGAATTCTCATCAAATGATGACGTTAGTCTCTTAATATTACGTCTTTTCGACATGTCAGAGAGCACAGATGTGCAAATCTCGCCTAGGGCGCCAACATTGCCAGGGCCAGCACTGAAACAACAGATAACAGTAGGAACACTTTCTTGATTATTTCATGTTTCCAGATGCTGCATTAAAGAGTAATGTGTTCTTTTTTATTTGTCATAAACCAGTCTTCCGATTCTTTTGTCTTAGCACTGTATCACTGTATATGATCCACCATTAGCCCGGTACACATATACAGTTACTAGGTCACCTCCTTTCAGCACCTAATTAGTGAAGACTTCCTTATCTCCTTTATTTTGTCTGAGGAAAATGTTAACGGGATTTAGAGGGAAATGAGCTTCTAACAGCTGCCCCTCTTCCTCACCTCCTGTCTGCTCTGTCACCTCTTTCGATCCATCCTTACTCTCCTCCATCCATCACTCACTTCTTCCTTTTGTCCCATTCCTTAACTCCTTCCCAATTTCCCCTCTTTTGATTCCTGTCTTCTCCCCACTCAGCCCTCTCTCCCTTCCTGTGCAGTGGACATTCTCTCCCCTGTGGCCTGTCCCATGCTGAGGGCCTTGCCAATTAAAGGCTGTCATGTTTGCTCGCTGGTGGAGCTGCCGTAAGTGGTGCAGACAATTTGTATTACAGAGGGTCTATCTCATGCATGGCTGAGCTGGATGATGGGGCCTGCCTGAGTTAATAGGCTGTGGATGCAGAGGCCATAGACCTTGAACACTTCACAACTAGAGGGCTTAAGTAGGTGCTAGTTAAATGCAGTATTCAGACTGGACAGAAACTACATGGTTACACAAAATTGGCACAATATATGTAAGCACAAGAGGTGATCCAAGCACATTAAAGGCAAACTGAGTAGTACATGTGAAAGTTTTGTTGTTGTGGGCTTCAGCTTCCTTCTCTCTTTTTCTTTTGTGCTGATCCTCTGTCTGCTGCTTTATGCCATCCAGTTTACTATAATTGAATCAAGCACTACAGATCACCTCTCATTACCTAAACTGACAGGGCCTGTCTTGGCTGCTTTGCTAGAGGACAAACAGCGAGACAAAAGAAAACATGGGTGGAGCTGTATGTGTGTGTGTGCATGTGTGTGTGTGATTGCGTGGATGGTGGATGTTCTTGTGTGAACCAGTGTAAAAAAGTGTTAAAACTAAATGTCAGCTTCAAGTTCTGCTGATTTACAGTACAATTTGCACTACAATGAAAAAGAAAAGTTAAATTAAAATGTGTTGTACTTGTGGTGAAGGAATGTGACATCGCCCATGAAGAAGTCCTTTGGATGAGGGACGAAACGTCTTCCAGTATCTTCAACCAATCCAGTTGCCCTTGACTTTAACCCTCGTTGGATAACTATGACCTGGATGACTGAGAATCTTCATAGAAATCTATTAGTTACTTGACTAGGTCTCTCCACTCCATTTGAGTAGTTATGTTACCATGTTGGCGTTATTTGTTGTTGAAAAGAATCTAAATAAGTTAATTTTGCATTGTTTTAATTTTCAGCAAGGATCCCTGACCTTTATTCATTTTATGTTGTAACCAATGCTTTCTTCCCAACACTTTATTACACTTGCATTAGAAATGATGATAAAGAAATGTCATCCTATACTACTCGAGCAATTTTCCAGCTCGAATTTAAGGATAAATGACTAAATTCCCCAGCTCCTGAGCAAGAGATTGTTTAGGGTTAATCAAAGCTATCCTCATGTAACCCGAGCTCCCCTAAGTGGACAAAATAAGTATTACATGCCATCATCTGAAATGCTGTTTAATGTATAAATGTCACTCTGTATTTATCTTGTCCATCATCTGATGCCATTCGTGTATCTTGCTTATATTCTCTAAGAACGTGTAACAGCCAATATATCCAGAAAGCTTGTTCCTCTCATCTGATGTGATTCCTAGGAAATGCTGACCTCAAAGTTTTAACTAACAATTGTTTTCCCTTTTATTAAAAGCTTAAAACTAAGAATGGTATACCCGTTTGACAATTAAGGTTTGATTGTGGGACGATATCTGATTACAATATGCGCAAATAGATCTTTGATTTGTTTATTAAAAGTTAAAGAAAAGACTCTCAGGAAACCGGAAACAAGCCCTCCCTCAGGGGAACAAAGGACTGCCCTCTGGGAACCACGCCCCAACAGATGAATGCTGTTTTACTCTCTCTTTGTTCTGCCCTCCTCTTGGCCTCATCAACTGTGCTTTGGCACGCACCCAGCGTGCTTCCCGTCTCCTGGCAACGGCCTAAGAAGTCCGACCCGGTCGAACGAAGTCCCTTTGTTCGTTTTCAAGCAACACCCGCGAAGCTCCACAACCTCGATTTTTCCCTCGTTTGCTTTTTATTTTATTTTGTTTGTTAAAATTTATCAGAGCGTTAAGTTACACAATTTTAATTCAAGAACGACCAAGTTCTTTTTTTGAAGCTTTATTCGTCGAGCTAACTTACATCTGAAAGAACAGCCTAATTGCCAGACCGAGGACGGTCAACACTTGAGGGATTTTCTTCATTCAAGACACGGAAAACACCTGGAAAATTCCCTAGCAGAAAGCCAGGAATCGGGCAGCTACCATGGGGACCTGTGCAACCGACCAAGGCAGGCCGCCGACCCACAGTAAGGCAAAACAAGACATTCTGTGATCAGTGATGTCCAATAGTCTGTTAATCCATTATCTTTAGTCCTTAAAACTCCTAGACAAAGTTAACCGAGTTAGTATCATCTAACTACTTTCATTAGTTCTCTTCCGCTGTGAGTCAAATTCTCCCACAATAGAACCCCACATTCTCACTGTTTAGCCATTGTTTATTTCTTTGATGTATATTTAACTGCATTTTTATGTCACCTTGGTTAGTTAATAAATTTCACTGTGATCAAAGGAATTGTGTGTGTGTTAACTCCAAGTCCCTGTCATGAGAATTTACCCCTCCGATATGAGACTGACTGATTGATTTAAGATAATTGAGGGATTGTTAACTAACTGATCACTACTGAATAATCATTAGCCATACCCAGGGAATCCCAAGACCCAAAAGGAATCTCGGGTGGTGCCCCGCGAGAGATTTATGAATTAATATTCTCTGAATATTTAAATTCATAATTTTGTATTAATTCTCATAAATTTATTAGATCAAAAGTAGTATTGCTACAGAATGGTGCCAGCCGTCCGAGGCCTTGATACACTCTGGATATAGACATACACACACTAAAGCCTTGATACAGAGAAATTATTGGTTAGTGCCAGTGAAATTTTTTCCCTCCAAAATTTTAATTTTGCCACTGAAATAACCCAGTAATCGCCCAGTAAGTTGCTCCCTAAGAACATTCTGTCTCCCCTTTTAACTGTCTGACCTAATGCTGAAAGTTGTGTGTGAATTTTGGCTGCTGCGCGAAATGCTTTGTGCAACGTTAATTTGGCCGCCGCACCGCATTGTTCCTTGATATTCAGTACAGATCTGTAGTGAGCTAAAGTTAATGTTAATACTGAATTAATTACGGTACCATCTGATAAGATCTTTGAGCTAAAGCTACATGCAGTCGCCGCTGACGAGTGGATGAAATGCCCTTTTTGTTGAGAGAACTCAACCTGATATTGTGAATTTATTGAGATCATTTTAAGGCCTATGAGGCAAATAGATTACAGTTGCGCTGTGCCAATGTGATTGTTTGCAGCTATAAATAACAATCTGACGCGCTGAGCCGTGGATTGTTATGTTATACACTGAAAAAAATAATTCATTGGATTTACTCAATTGAATAGTGGACATTGGTTGCACACAATTTTTTTGCTTTGGTAGCCACTTACACAGTTGTGTTCAAGCAACCCAGATTATTCGCGTTCAAGCAACCCAGATTATTCGCGTTCATGCAACCCAGATTATTCGCATTCATGCAACCCAGATTATTCGCATTCATGCAACCCAGATTATTCGCGTTCAAGCAACCCAGACGAACACAGACTATTCATGCTCAATCAACACAAGTACTTTATATTGCTATAAAGTTAATGGGATTGTAAATATTCTTTTCACATGAAATTAAGTTATAATTTCTATGTTCTAAATCTATATGTATTAATAAAATAAATTACAGTTAACCAAGGAAAGTGGAAATCAAGGGCAACGGCACTGGTTAAGGTTTCTTGAAGGGGTTTTGCTTCTCATCTGAGAGGCTTATTTAGTTCTGATTGAACAACTACCATTCAGCCACAACTGAAGAAGCCTCTTAGATGAGAAGTGAAACGTCTTCAAGAAACCTTAGCCAGTCCAGTTGCCATTGATTTCAACCTTTCTTGGATAACCATGACCTGGATGACTTCACAAACAAATTAGTTAAGAAATAAACAATTATCAAATGTATCGTCGTTA
>NC_060151.1:15857943-15892667 GCF_021292245.1 Micropterus dolomieu
GGTCAACCTCACTTTGGTTGTCACAGTTTAACTGAGGGCTTGGTAGATTGTTAATTAACCCAACACCCTTGGGCTGAGACCCATGCGAAGACGACCGGCCTTTGCGTTTCAAAAATCACACAATCCGCAATAACATGTCCCCTCTTATGACAGTAATAACACTGACGCTCTTCTTCCTTCGGACTGGGATTCCTAGGAGGATTAGTCCGAGGTAGGTTTACACGACGGGAACTGTCTACAACCTGAGGAATAAACAAATTCTGGAAAGAGTCTGGTAGATCTTGTTTCTTATATATAAACTTATGCATAAGTAAACATATTTGATAAATATTTACCTTATCAATAGGGAGAACTTTAAATTTATTATAAAGAGGGGCCGAAGGAGCGTATCTATTTGAATGTGAAATAAATCTGAGATATTTTTTCTGTATAACTAATAATTTCTTAAGGTGGGTAGGATAAGTAGCTGCCCAAACAATGTTGCAATAATTAATAAATGGAAACAAAAAACTATAATATAAGGTTAAAAATGCTGATGAATGAACCAAAGGACAAACCCTCCTCAATATGCCCAACATTTTAGCTGACCTCTTAGATACAAAAATTGATATGGTTAGACCAATTAAGACCACTATCTATAATGACTCCTAAAAATCTGGTATGCTGAACCAATTCGATTTGAGTATTATTTATGAAGATCTTAGATAATTCAATTGGGTAATGTTTGTGAGTATTACAAAATTCTCTCGGGCAAACTCTGTGTAACTTTGCGTAGCCGGCTTCTTATGTGACCGAAACTTTTGTCTGTAAGCTTCGGGCACTAACTCATAAATTTGCAAAATTGCTGACTTAACTGTTTCATAGTCTGCACTGTCCTCTACAGAAAGAGCAGCTATAGCCTCTTGAGCTTTTCCCTGTAGCTTACACTGCAACAATAACGACCACACCTCAAGCGGCCATTTTAATGCCAAAGCTATTCGCTCAAAAACTTGGAAGTAAGAGTCCACTTCAGCCTCTCGGAACAACGGCACCAAAGCAATATTTTTGCCGACATCAAATCCAGGACTTACCGAGTCCAATTTGGATGAGTAGGGGAGAGAAGTTGTACCACCAGAACCCGCGGCCCCACCAGCCATAGCTGCGTTGGCGCTTTCTAGCTCCAACTTCCGCAGTCTCGCCACCTGGTCAGCCTCAATCTCCATTCTCCTCACTTCGAGTTGGAGTTGCCTCTGACGTTCTCTGTCCTGTGCTTCATACTGGAGACGGGCAAGGCGTACCTTGAGCCGCGCTTCTCCTAGCGATCGAGCACTGCTGGCAGAGGACGGATCAAACCTGGGCAGCGTGAACGGCGTTGCCGGCCTTTCACCTACTTTGTCTGAGTCCGCCACGTCCGTGGCAGAGTCAGGGGTAGGGGTGACCTCCCCTTTGGCAGCTGAACCAGCAACTGGGAACATGGGCTCTTTCTCGGGCGGTTCTGGCACTACAAGTATCCCCCTCTCAACTAATGCTAACCATAGCATAGGCTTCAACTCCTTTTTAAGAATGGTTTTGGGAACCGAGATGCTAAAGTGGGCTGCTAACTGGAGCAACTCGTCTTTCCGACACATATCAAATTTCTCTACTGAGGGCTGTTTTAGAAAGACCTCAATCTCAAAACGTGCAGCGGCCATGATTCCCTGAATCAGGCAAGCTGTACCTCGTTACCGTCAAGCTAGTCACTCAACTGTTACCAAGAACCAATTAATGCCAATTGGGATTCCTCTAGAAGGAGTATCCCGGACGAGCCCCCATATATGTTACGACCCCCTGTTGGTCTAGGGGTGTGGGGGCCATAAACATATAGGCACAACTGGTAGATCTTAACAAGGTAACTTTTATTGGTAACAGAAGAGATGTAGACAGGTAACAAAAAAAACAAAAGGAGGGTGGACGAGGGTGCTGCGAAAATAACAAACCAAGTTAAAATAAAAAGGTCCTCAAAAGGAGGCCTGTATCTATCGTTTTAGGCAGAGTTGATTCTTATTACAAAAGAACACAAAGAGCACAGCACCCACTCCACCTGGAGAAAACTAACACAATAGTAAACAAAACAATAAGTGAATTTCTCCACTGCACCCAATGTGGAGCTAACATACAAAGGTATGCAAATGTTTCCCTAAACACAATGTACAGCTAATAAGCAAGTAAGGTGGATAGTTCCACTAAACACAAAGTACAACTAACAGACAGGTTATGCAGTCAATACCAGCGGCACACAAGTCAACAGGCGGTGACAAGCTGCCTGGAGCAACAGGTGGACTCTCCTTATGAGCCGGAGGTAATTAACGTGGTGACGAGCCATTGGTTGAGTGGAAAACAGAGGGAACCAATGGGCGGTACAGATGTCACCACCCCAAGGGGACCTACTTGGTAAATCTGCGGGGCAGGCTTTACAACGCCACATTCACAGCATTTTTTCTCTCGTCACTGAAAAAGAAAATAAAAAATTAAATAAATAAGGATAAATCAAAGAAAGTTATCACAAATATAAGTATTTACTACTAGTACTAGTACTAATTAAAAATAAACATGCTGTCAAATTATGAAATATCAAACAACAACTACTACTAAACATACTCGGGGTACTCCTATCAGGATTTTTGAGGCCAATCACCATTTGCTGGTCACAGTATTGTCTGATTACTGTGTCTATAATGAAGCCTGCAGAACTATATTTTTATTTAAATATCTTTTACAACAATTTATATTAATTATTAAAATACCCTTTAAATTGCAAATACAACCAATATAAAAGCCGTAGCTTAACCTTCTTGCAAAAAAGTGATTGCAGCCTCAGAATGGTTATTTATGTCTGGGTGAGCCATAATTCACCAAATATAGCTCTCATAATTGAATGATTCAGTCAATAACTAGAGGCTGTTAGCACTTTTTGTCAAGTGCAATACTGCATAATATAGGTTGTACTGGCCATTTACAAAGGTAGGTTATTTTAACAAGGACTGTCTGTATGTCTGCTCACATAAGTAGTGCAGCGAGACGCTGCAAATCCAAATCAGTCTGCAAAAGGAGCCTCGCACCCCATCTGAAAAGGCTTTAGATGCACCAACGCTAAAACTTGTGGCCACCTACGTGGCAGTTCTCAACAACAAATTATTTACGGTCGCCAACGTATATTTGGCAGAGAAACCGAGAGACAAGACAAGGAGACGGCAGATGCGTGGAAACTCCTGCTTTCTATATTATCATTTTTAAAGAAGCTTGCTATATTATAGCTGGGTCTGGTCAAGTTATTATTTAACGGCAGGAGATCTCCCTTTGCAGACTCCCTCCTGTTTTTAAACATGAAAGGTAGTCAAATTTGTAGGTTGCACAAGTTGTAAAAACTACTGGCACTAACTCAAAAAAATGGTTGCAAAATGCAAGAAAACATTTTAGACTGACATTCTGTGGGAAACACTGAATACCCTACTACAGAACCCTGCCCTGTGGGGCAAAAAATGTGAACATTACTCACCACACAAACGTGAGCCCACACTGAAAGAGCTGACTCCACATGACATGTACGGAATGTGAGTTTAGTGTCCATCTGCAACAACCAAGAGCAACATAAATTAACGTTACCATGAAATAAAAAGTAGACCATATGTTAAAATCACAAGACTTTCAAGTCAAACTCTTCCTTCTTGTTTGATGAACAGCTAAGAACCATTTAAAAAACACATTTTGTAGATAAAGTGACCCTTTGTCTTTTCTAAAAGGTTGAACTTACTCAAAATGTATCATCCAACTTAAAACATTAATGCAGCTCCTGGCAAAGCAGTATTTTGGGTGTTTGCGCGCCGCCCCCAAAGTTGTTTTTTAATCTCTCCAGTTAGATTATATAACGTTAAACCCAGTTAGCCAGTAAACACAGGAAAACACAACCATACACATTCTGAAATCAAGTATCTCTGGCTAACTATGACTAACGTTAGCTCAAATTACTTTAACATTACCTTGTTAGCTCATAGTTAAAACAAACTTTATTTAAATTCGACCAAAACTAAATAAAACTTGCCAAAACCTTCTTGTTCCAAAAATGCCCAATTTCAATTTGCTGCAACAAACCTCTGATTCGTTGAACCATTATTGTATTCTCTCTGTAAATTACACGGTGCACGCTGTCTCTCTCTAACGTTACTGTTTCTCTCTTACTGGTAAAGTTACTCTGAGCTACGCAACCGTTTGTTGCAGGTGCTTAACGAGCGGTCAAGATCAAAGCGGTCCCCGCATTAGTCTCACTTTCATCTTGTAAAATCTGCTATTTACTTTGCTCTCTTCGAAAATGGGAGTCCCACATTATTTCATTGTGGTTACCAGCAGGCTATTAGCAAAGCATACTTACAGAGTTGAGCGACGGTGGAATCGACCCAGGGCGAGTTGAGCTGGAAGCCGCAAGAGGGAACGTGGAAAAAAGGGCGGACTATTCTTTCTTCTTCCCGAAATGCATTTGCACCCGTGCGTGAATATCGCGAGAAAAAATGAGAACTAATACATTCACTTGATTGACTAACTTTATCCCAACATGAGCTAAATATGTTTGTTCACACTTTCTGCATATAATGTGCAGTCCACACAATGCTATCACGTTTTACTTAAGAACATAAAACCCTTCAGTAAAATATACTAAATCTAATTTGATAAATCTAACAGGTGACCAGTCTCCCTTTTTTCAGTGTAAGCAAAACTGGCAGCGGAGTCACCAAGCGTGAAGACGCAGAGAAGCCAGTTGCGTCATACCTACCGAGCTAAGCTAATGCTAAATTGAAGCTTGGAAGCAAGCTGAATCATATAAACGAGATAAACGAGCGAATCCTCTCCCCCTTTTGAGTGGGACTGGTGTCGAGTCCGTGAATGTTCTTATTTGAAAACTACTGCCGTTACTGCAACAACGGTCTGTGTGGAGTTTGCATGTTCTCCCCGTGTCTGCGTGGGTTCTCTACGGGTGCTCCGGCTTCCTCCCACCATCCAAAAACATGCGGGTTAGGTTAATTGGTGACCCTAAATTGTCCTTAGGTGTTAGTGTGAGCGTGAGTGGTTGTTCATCTATGTGTGGCCCTGCGATGGACTGGCGACCTGTCCAGGGTGTACCCCGCCTTTCACCCGATGCCAGCTGGGATAGGCTCCAGCCCCCCATGACCCTGTACGCAGGATAAGCGGTTGACGATGGATGGATGGAATTTTTGTTAATTTAACTTTGAACTTTGAGTTTATTCTCATTGACTTTTTTTTTCAACTTTGATCTTCAATGGCTTTGAGCTTTGACTGTCTAGATTTGTAACATGAACTTTGATTTGATCTATAGCATTTAACTTTAAACCCAAGTGTGACTTAATTCCATTGTCCTATTTTTGCTTCTCATCCTAAATTTTATTTAATTTTTTCAGTTTGGTCATTTAAGTCTGACTTGAAAGTCAGCTTACTCCAACCTGACATTTCTCTCTTTTTCCAACTAGTATACACACTAGCTGAAGCCCTGCTTAACTGACTGGCACAGGTCTGCTGTACCAGCAAACACCAGTAGTCCACTTCTGATTTCCTTAAAGCAAATTGTATAACAGAGTCCTTCTTTTCTCACGCTTAGTGGCAAGCAGTGGGGGTGACCCACTGGAAAACTTTGATCCCATCTTGGCACACATGACCGAGAATTTGATACCTGGCTACTCAAGCAATACAACGCACCGATGCGGTGGACCTTAAAACAATTTTTTGCAGAGCTGGTAACAACCGCTCTAGCCACTTCCTCAAAGGACAAAGCCTTGTCCCAGATGCTAGGAAAACTAGCTATTGTAATGTCTGCCCGAAGCACACGCACCAGCTTGAACAGCAGCTTGAAAGCACCAAACAGTCACTAAGTGAAGCGGAAGAACGCATCACTGAGATACAAGCTCCTCGCCACCTACCAGAGGAGGGTGGAGTCGATGAGGAGAAAATTGAGCTGAGACCAGTCAGCTTGAACACTCACTCTTTCAGCAAGAACAGGAGTTAGAGTGGACTAAAAGTAAACTTAAAGACACAACTGAAACCCTTGACCAATCAGAAACCCTCCTTAAACAAGCAAAGGGGGAAATTAAAGAGTTAAAATTACAAGTCAAGGTTCATAGTAAACTTAGAGAAGCTGACCAAAATCGCATACAAGATATGTGAAGACAGCTAGAGGATAGGGACTGAGTAACCCAATCCCCGCTACAGCAGGAAAGCAAGGAGGAGGAGCTGGCTAATACCAGAAGAGAGTCCCAGCTCTCATGTGAGATAGCCCAACATACTCCCTCCTATGAACCACTCCCACCAGAGAGAGACAAGGCTCGCTCCCTTTTGCCAGCCTCAAGAGGATGGTCTCCACGACCACTCCCACAACTAATCCCACAGGATCATATGACAGAGCGCCAGGTAAATAGGCCTCCACCTACTCAGGTGAAGACGGCTTATTCCCCTCGGCTGCATCCGCTGCGAACTGCGGACCATGACTTAAGCCCCTCTGACAGGGACTTAGACAAAATCGCTCGCCACATAACACGCTTCGAGCCTGAGGCTGCAGGCTCAAATGAGACTAGTATTTATCTAAAAGATATTGAATACTACTTGCGGAAATTCCCTGCTGCCACCACTGACAACAAGATTTACCTGATCAAGGTGACATCTGGTAGAGAGGTCAGCAGCTTTATTGAACGCCAGCCTAGGTATGTCAGACAAGATTATGACTCACTCTGCCAGGCACTGGTAGAGGAATATTCTGACTTGACAGCACAATCAGGTCTAACAGCTGCACTTGCTGTTAAGCAAGGGAGGCCGGAACCTCCTCAGCAGTACTACAACCGCCTCAGACAAGCGTACTTTGGTACCAAAAATGAGCCAGAGATGGAAGAAGAGTTAAACTTCAAATATCTCTTTATCCAAAACCTCCATCCCACTACCAGTCATCATCTGTGTGTATCCCACTATAGAGACACAAATAGCGATAACACTGAAGGTGTGTCTGACACACCCACTTTTA
Organism: Micropterus dolomieu; assembly: GCF_021292245.1. Taxonomy (NCBI): domain Eukaryota; kingdom Metazoa; phylum Chordata; class Actinopteri; order Centrarchiformes; family Centrarchidae; genus Micropterus; species Micropterus dolomieu. The sequence goes on from NC_060151.1 coordinate 15,864,977, forward strand.
GTAAGGAGGACATTAAAGCGCTCAAGCGCCTGCTCCAAACCCTGTCCAAAAAGTAAGACGACAAGGCAGAGCACTTGGCTGCAGCTGCTGCAAAGCCAAAGTCCCCTTCTCCTGACACTTTGTCAAAACAACCGGCACAATCACACAGATGGACTGAGAGAACCACTCCCTCCAGCACACTCCTGGTGGTACAGTCCGACTCAAAAGAGAATCCTCTCACAGAGTCCAAAGTCACTCAGGGCAGTCCGCCCTCCCAACAGTTCTTGTGTCACCTGACTGAAGGGAATTTCACGAAAATTCTACCTGCCTGTAACACTTGAAAACACTCTGGTGCATGAAGCACTTCTTGATTCAGCCGCAGACATCACTGTAATGTCGTCAGCTCTCTTCATGAAGCTACGGGCTATGACCCGCTCCCACAAAGACCTGAGACTACAGACTTGTGACCTTGAGGTCCAGCCATACGGCCCTGAGAACTTCTATTGGTCCCATGGACCTCATCCACCCGGTGTATGTCTCACCATTTGACGCCATACCTCTGCTCATCGGCAAAGACCTCCTTAACCGCTTTGAGCCACTGCTTGACTTTCAGAACTTGACGATCTGGGCACAGGTGAGACAACCCCTGCCTATCTCACTGTCTGAACACAGAACGAGAAACCTGCTTCTGTGCTTTAATTACCACCTCAAATGATGCACTGATCCCCAAAACCATTCCACTGGATTGGCCGATCAGCACTAACACTCATGACTGTGCGCTCAGGACTCTAGAGATGGGGCACACGCCTTCTTCCTTGTCTCCTGACCTCTCTGAGAAGGAAGTGATCCACACTGAGCCTTCAAAGGCTACTGTCAGCCTTTCTTCTTTGCCGCTTACCAACAACTCTGTTTCCAGAGTTGAACTTACCAATGACAGACAAATGGGTGCACAAACTGTCACCGCTTTTTCTGTCAACACTTCACTAGGGCCATCCTCCGTGCCTTTGCATAAATGCATGAGAGGGGGGGTCAGACACCACATATAGTCATCCTACAGCTGAACTTGACACCAAGTTTACAGCACTAGGCAAACAAGGTGCGGTTAAAGACACACCCCAGCACTCCCAAGCGGATTTGCTACCCACCCATCCCACCCATAGGACTTGCAATGCCACCAGAGCCCAGGCAGCAGGCATGTCTCTGACAGCCGCCCCTGCGCCACAAATCTCAGTCCCTGACTCTCTCGGTGACTCTGACTTAATTTGGCTTCAAACTCTTGACCCTGTGCAAAATGCTCCTCTGCCTTTCTGATGCAGAGCCCGTCTCCAACAATGAGCTTGATTCCATCCCTGGCTTGAAACACCTTTACCTGGTGCGCTCTTCTTTGCATGTCGTCAAGGGCATTTTCTCGTATGTCTCAGACACCCGCACTTCACCAATGTTCGTGGTGCCTCAGAGCCACAGGGGGGTGATGCTCATGCATGCCCATGACTCACCTTACAAAAGCCACAAAGGATTCAAAGCAACACACAATGCACTTAAACAAGTAGCATATTGGCCAAACATGCAAAAAGATGTACCAGACTACATCAAAATCTGTAAGGTTTGCTGCCAGTCTCAACCAGCAAAACCATCACTCAGAGCCTCCTTACAACGGAGAGGCATTTCTTTTCCCTTGTCACACCCACAATTTGACAAGAGGGAACCCCTAACTGAATCAGCAAAAATAATTTAGACAGCACACAAAGATGCAAAGTCTATTATGACCAAAACGTGTCTCATAAAAAGCTCCGAGTGGGGGACAAAGTTTGTCACCACATCTTTGCCCCACCAAGGAAACAGGACGGCCAGAGAACAGGAAGACTTGCACACAAGTTCTCTCCCCACTAGACTGATCCTTCTGTGGTCACAGACAAACATTCACCTGTTCTGGACAAAATCAAGCTTCAGAAAAATCCCATGGGACTTGTCGGGAACGATAATGTCCTAATAAATTAATAATTAACAGAAATCCTCAACAACTAGGGACGATAGCTGCTAGTGGTTAAAGGAAGGCCATATTAGAGTTCACGTGCATGCCTTGTAAAACAGAACTTGGAGGCCAGGTATCTTTTACTTCGGTCCGCCACCCACAGCTCTAGCCACTATTCTGTGTCTCCCTGTTGCAATTTCACCTACCACTAAGAAGTGGGGGTCTCTAACCAATTTTTAAAAAACATTTCACCCACCAGGTGGCGCTGCTTTCAACCTGACCACTTAGTCACAAGTGGGGGTTACTCTGTCCAAATTTATCGCACCCTTAATCAACTAAGAATATCTGCTCCAGAGCAGACATCTTGTTGCAGCAACTGCAGAAATAGAATATCACACAAAACAGTTCCTCTCAGGACTAAAAGCTGCTTCTTCTATTAAAATTTGTTTTTCTCAAGGGCTAAGACACTCAGTCAAGACAGTTAGCCTAAATCAGCTAAACAACCCTCAAGCTCACTGCAGGTTATGGTTCTGAATATCAAAGAATTTTCTGTTAAATAATGTTGGTCATGCTCACACTCGACTTGTCAGTTTGTGTTAAGATATTTAATTTAATTTGCTTTTGTTTGTTAAAAGTTATCAGACCGTTAAGTTACACAATTTTAATTCAAGAACGACCAAGTTCTTTTTTTGAAGCTTTATTCGTCGAGCTAACTTACACTGATCCCTGACGCCCGGATTTGCCACGTGGGCCGCCAGCAGTAACAAAGGACATCTGAAAGAACAGCCTAATTGCTAGACTGAGGATGTTCAACACTTGAGGGTTTTTCTTCATTCAAGACACGGAGAACCCAGCTAGCGTGGGGACCCGTGCAACTGGCCAAGGCAGGCCGCCGACCCACAGTAAGGCAAAACAAGGCATTCTGTAATCAGTGATGTCCAATAGTCTGTTAATCCATTATCTTTAGTCCATAAAAATCCTAGACAAAGTTAGCTGAGTTAGTATCATCTAACTACTTTCATTAGTTCTCTTCCGCTGTGTGAGTCAAATTCTCCCACAATAGAACCCCACATTCTCACTGTTTAGCCATTGTTTATTTCTTTGATGTATATTTAACCGTATTTTTATGTCACCTTAGTTAGTTAATAAATTTCACTGTAATCAAAGGAATTGTGTGTCTGTTGCCTATTAACTCCAAGTCCCTGTCATGAGAATTTACCCCTTCGATATGAGACTGACTGATTAATTTAAGATAATTGAGGGATTGTTAACTAACTGATCACTACTGAATAATTGTATAATTATTAGCCATACCCAGGGAATCCTGAGACCCTGGGCGAACGGAAATGGAAAATTAAGTTACAAAATGGCTCCAGATAGGCACATCTAGACTGTGTTGATTCCACACATATAACTAATTTATTTGTTTATTGGTATATTTCTGTCCAATCTTAACAGAGACTCATGAAGCTGGGGGTGTGTAAGGTCAGCCAATGTGCATAATTTCTTATTACTGATAATATAGGAAGTGATGGGATTCTGGCAGGTCAAATGATAGTGAATGTGCCTCTAAATAAATTATATAAAATCGGGATGACCCCGAATAGTCGAAGATTCGAAGCTTCGATGGGAAAAGCCTAATTCAAATGCCAGCTGCGTTATGAAAGAGGATCATACACCTTTTGCAATATGGGGAAGCTCAAAGTCGCATTCTACATAGAACTACTGGTTTTCTCCCAATAAGTTAATATACAGCCTAATATAATATAAATATCAACATGTAATGCTGTAAATAAAAATGTGAAAAGAACTATTTAATAATTATTTTGAGAGTGTGAAAATAAATCCAGATTTGTAACCCTAACCCTTAAGGATGGGAGCATCAAGAGTGTATGTGTGGTCAGACAGAGAGACAGTGCACCAGCTTTGCTGTTGTTGAACAACACAGAGAATATTATGTCCTTTTTAAACAGTTACTTGGAATAGATCTGCGAGGACCGCTATGTGCATGCAGCTGTCGACCGAACGGCATGCACACAAAACTTGGCACAAGGCAACACTTGATAATTGTGATTCGACTATGTAAATCCTTTGGGTACAGCCCTAATATATTCCATCATGTTTTGTGTGTAAGCATACTAGATATTTTGCAAGATTTTCTGCACCCAAAAGCAAAGTGTGGTGAAATGAAATGTTCAATATGCACTAGGGATGTCACCATAACAGAAATGTATTAGTCGACACCAATGGCCAGTGAAATTCCATGATTCTCTATACCAAATTCGATAACACGTTCAACTTCAACATACACTCCTTGAATAAATTAACAAGTATAGCTCAATAACTGTAAATTAAAAAAACAGTAGAGGCTACACACACACTGGCAGACCCACATCTACTCAGACTGCAAGCAGTAGTTTAAATGTACTGAAACCATTAGCTGTTGCTGCAGCTGCAGTTGTCGCCATCTTCCGCGTGTTTGATGATTCATGTTAACTACGATACTTACAGTACCTAAAAAAAAAAATGGGTACCGACATGTTTTCAGAATTTTGGTATCATCTTGGTACCAAAGTATCAGTTCCTGTGACATCCCTAGTAGGCCTATGTACAGTACTGTACAGTATTTTATGTTCTAAATAGCTCAAATAGTTCAGGTCTTTCCATAATTACATACAACCTTTTGGATATGCTAAATGTAGTGGAAGTCAACATTTTTTGCATGGTCTGACTGAAATTAAACAGTTTAGTTGCATAGAAGTATGGAAGTAAACCATAGGAGTGTGTGTGAAATGGAGTATTTCAAATCCATTTCAAATCTGTTGAGAAGGTAAATTACCTGTCTGCTTTCACCAACATCTCTCTGAGTGAGAACAAAGTCGTTCGATGGTGATTAAAGCAGCAGCACTGACATCTTATTCTTAGTCACCCTGCACTCTGCTGTGGCTTTAAAAAACACTCCCCACAGATAAGCTACTCATGCTAACATCTCAGTCATCAGGCACATAAACAGACACAAACACCGTCGCTCAAGTTATGTCTTGCACGGACCCCTGTTAATTGAACTCCAGGATCCCGTTTCCAGTTCTTGAGTTAGGCCTCATTCTTGAGTCAGATTAAAGCAGGGCTCAGACTACAGGAGTCCCCCTTCCAACTATTGGGGGAGAAATCAGGTAAAATCTGAATTATTCCATCAGTACTTTCCGAGCGGGACCACAACAACTGATGACAGAGTCATGACTACAAGGAGACTGAAGTGAATGAGAGGACTTTATAAATGGCGACCGTGAAACAACAACCAGCTACTGTGCAGGTGCATTGGACAGTTGAGATGGAGGTAAGGCTCATTGATATGTGGCAAATCATGACTGCCTGTGTAGTGCGTCTTCCAAGATATATAATAACTGTATGGACAAAGAGAAGAGCTGAGGATCTTCACCTCTGCTTTGAATGTACCAGGTGAGAGAGAAATGGAGAGGTCTGAGAGAAAGACAGAAAGCTAGTCAGCTAGCAATCGCAATACATTAATGTTAACTGTAGCCATTGAAACATGACTGACAAATTGCTTCATACGGTTTGATAGCTACAGGAATACGAATTATTATTTAATGTTACAATCAGAGCAAGGACATGACAAAAATCACTGCTTCCTCTAAATTGTTTTGTAGTAGCGTTGGCAGGGGAGTTTTTTTGTTGTTTGTGACCACCATTGCAATCTTGCAATGTGTGACGTTGATGCACCATGTGGTGGCACCAGGGTGGGGTTCAGTGACATAAAATGCTGACTTTAATGGTAAGAGTAGTAAGGGTATAAAGGGGTAGGAGTACATGAGTTTTACTTCTTCCTACCTCCTTTTTGCACATATAAATAGAGGTTTTTAAGTACTGGAAAGTATGGAGTTTTACGTTGTTGTTCATTTGTTTTTTACCACTATTTTTTGTTTCGTTTATTATTTTTTAAATTTTATTTACATGTTCAAAATAAAGATATCAATCACAGTCCAGAATTTTGGAACTCTTGCCTTGTTTCTAAGTCAGAAAATCTACTTTTTGTGCCACATGCTGCCACTAAGGGCCAGGGCTGGATGTAAACATGCTTCCCATTGATGGCAACCGGGCATTGTAGGAACTGCCATTTCTCTGCGAAGTCCTTGGCATTTGCTTGCCCCTCCTCCTCCTGTATGCAAATATAAGAATGATAGATGTGCAATACAAGTGAAATACCAAGTACATTGACAAATGATTTACAATTCTCAAGGTGAGAGATTTCTCCTCACCTGCAGGACCTCGCATATGTCTTTCACTCTATCAGATACAGTAGTTGCCCCAGTCCTATACTGGAAACCGGATTGATTTGTAGGTTTCTCCTTCAACAGAGGAAAAAAAGCATTACTGCAAAATGCAAACACAAGAGACACATTTGTTACCTATATAAACTTGAGCCTCTACCTGGCAGTAATTGCTGTGTGGTGATCAGTGGTCCGGCTCTTCCTAGCATTATTTCAAATTTGTCTGAGGCCATCCACAGCAACTCCTTGCAGCCTGACTTGTCCTCCAACTAAACACTATCGCTAATACTATAATAATATAAAATAGCAGCAATTATTTATTTGCATTATAGCAGCACCATTCTACATAGCAACAGTGAACAATATCACTTTTAAACTAGCTAGCTAAACATTAGCGTTGCAAGCTCATGTTAGTCACAGAGCAGCTGATGGTGTTGCCAAGCAATGGTAAAAATTCTAGCCCTTGAGGCTAACATTAGCTAGCCAATTACCTAATCTGGTCTCATGAAATATACTATATATAAATTTGTAATTCTGATTAATAATTCAATTAATAACTATCACCAAAATTACTAGTCGATTGAAGGAATTGGAGCTCTACATAGGAGAGGTTGGCAATATATTCATTCTTATGCAACATTAAAGATTCAGCACGCATATATTTAACAAGTTAAACAAAGCAAAACACACAAGATGAATCTAATTAAAATAGAATAGGAATAGTGCCAAGTTAAAAGGAGTAAGTTAACATGCAAAGACTGTGTCTGTGTGTAGCATTACTAACAACAATGTAGCGGTGGCTGAGAACTATTGTTACATTATAATCTCTCAAATTACGTCACAATCACAAAACCTCAATGAAAAACACGTCAACGTACATTGATCAAAAGCTAAACACTCCAGTGCTTATCCAAGTAATGTTACAGTTAAGCTTTGTGAAGCTATATAATTGCCCAGTTACCAGTCTATTAAGGAAGAAAATTTGCTTAGGTGTGCAACAAAAATTTTACTTTAAACCTCATTTACGCCTGGTTTTAACATGGAGTCTTTGTCTGGATAAGGAAAAAAACACATCTTAAGGCCAGGTGTGAATGCATGCAGACTGAGCTGCACCTGTTTTTGTCATCTATGACAATATCAGCTCACATTAACAGCAACACCAAATAACAATCAATCCATAAGTCATTTGATTGTACTGATTGAAGATGGTCAATAGAAAAGATGCATGGCAACAAGGCATACTGATTTTCCTCAGGTTCATTGTTCTGCACTAACACTTCAAAATGTATTTCCCTTGAGGCATCACTTCAACACTAAAATCAATCAACTTTAATTGGCGAATATTTGCTCAATAGAGGCCCAAATAAAAACTAAACTAATAAGAAAACAATCTTGGAAGATGTAGATTTGCTTTCTTTCTTCAGCGTCATTTGTCTGTTTGCTGCATTTCTACTTTATAACTCCCTATTCTTTTATACGCCAATGCTATCCTCATTTGTACTTGTCTTTCAAAAAGATTATGCATTCATTTCTACCACTAACTGTAATGGTTTCATGTTACTTCTTGTTTTAGAGATCTTGCTTTTATAGATATTTTTTACACCTTTAAAAAACACAACCAACAGGTGTAATATCAGCTCTTGTTTCCCTCCTCTTCCTCCGCTGCCTGCATGGCAGGGCAAAATAAATTGGAAACAGAAAAGTGAGAATGCTGGGAAACATGGTTTATATGGCAGGAATATGTCATTGTTGAATGTAGGTGTAAAAGGGCAGGCTGTATTATAGCTGGAGGAAAAAATATCCCCTCATAATTTAGATTCTGTGTTTTTGTTTTTTTTGCTTTGCGCTAATGGGGCTGTCAAGGTGAGTCCATCAACACAGGGGGAAAAAAGAGGAAAAATGTGCAACCTAATTATAAAACTGTGTGTGTGTGGAACGTGCAGGTGTGTGGAAGTGAGAGAAAGCAACAAAAGCCTGTAACAGAAGAGATAAAAAACAAAGATGGTCGCTGCATAACAGCGGAGTACTTTTCAGGCTGTCATGAGTGATGAGCGGCACCCACACGTGTCATGTTGAGTCATACTGGGAGCTGTGTTGCAGAAAGGAGCTGTGTCTTCCAATCATTTTGTAGAACAGAGATAGTGTATGTGTACCTAGTCAAAAAAAGAGAGAAAAAGCATTTATTTGGTTTTATAATTTTAATTGCGTCTTCCCAAAAGTTCTCTTTCAGCATTCCACTAAAATGGAGGTGTGGTAGCAGAAGACACATCTTCCATTTAACCAGACTCCCGTTTTATTCATTTTGTGTGTCTATGTATTTAGTTTAGGCTTGTAGTAAGACTAGCAGAGCTGTCCACGTATGATATATATGAAGAATAAGTTGCTTTTACCGCAATTTGAACTATACACCTCCAGACATTGTCCCTCTCTCTTAGTAACTCATTCACACTAGTTGTAGAGAGTGATGGTTTAGGGTTGTTATAGATAAGTTTAGGGTTGTTATAGATAAGTTATAGATGATGGAGTCCTGTAGCTTTGTTTTTATTGCCATTTTCATTCCTTTCATCATGATGGATGTCTCATGATGTTGCTGTGTTTTGAAGCCGGTGTATACCACATGTTTGAATTTCTCTTCTGCCATTTAAATGCTCTCTAAAAAAAAGAAATATCTGGCACAATGGCATGTGTACAGAAAATAAACGCTTCATCCATTAGATCAGAGCAATTAGTACTATTACCCACAGTGTGTGATGCTGAGGGTGGCGTCTGCGATTCAGTTGTCATACATCATATTTATAATTACAGAGACAAATGTGTTTTTAAACACTAGAGGGTGCTCATAGCTCTCTTCAAACCAGCTCACTGAGCCAGATTACTTTGTTGCTTCTGAAACTGGCTGGAAAAAAACCCACCCTTGTACACACACACACACACACACACACACACACACACACACACACACACACACACACACACACACACACACACACACACATAATTAGCTATGCCAGTTGTGACATTTTTTAATTAAACAGTTGCTCTGAAAGTATTGCATTACCATTGCATCTTCATTGTCAGGAAGCCGATCCTTCTTTCCGTGTTGTTTTTGTCAGCTCCTTCCTCCAGTGGTGCTTTTTGCGTATGGGACATCCCTCCAACCCTGCTTAACATAGTAAGTGTCAATATGCAACCACGAGTGTGTCTGTACCTCAGGCTTTGCCTTTATGCAGGGTTAGACCATTTATGTCCAAGTGTCTGCATTACTGTTCCTGGAAAACTGTTTCTGATAACCCAAAAAGAGACAGCTTTGTCTGAATATGGAGCCACATGCAGCTATCCTCTGAGACATGGCATTGCTCTCCTCTCTCTCCTGGCACACTGCTTCCCACCCAAAAGAAGAGCTTTACTGAATATGGGCAGGGACCTGGTGCTGCCAATGGGCACACCACTGCGGTCCAACAGCACCAGAGAGAGGAGGGAGAGGCAGAGGGGATTGGGAGAAAAAGGCAATACTGTAAAACCAGCTGCATGTCTAATAACACACTTTATACTGTATTTTAGAATGTGATTAAGGTAGAAAGGATGCCGTGCAGAGAAATTGAGAAATAAAGTCTGGAAGTTTGTCAATGACAGAGTAGAAAAAATGTCAGGGGAAAATGACTCACACTACTATGCTTTTGGTGTCTGTATCCAAGGCCGAGTCCTGTTATGTTGATATACAAGTATAGCAGTGCTGTGTGATAAAACCACAGCACTGTGTCCCTGCCAAGTCCCAATCTCTCTCTCTGTTGGTTCTCCAGCTCCTACTTGGTATCCAGCAGTTCATTTCTTCCATAAGCGAGCCCTTTTATCACCACCTGCCATTTGCTTTTCCCAGGCTGACATTTGATTAATTGACAAAATGATTCACTAGCAAATGTCATTCACCACACAGACTGGGGTAAATGGGATGGAAGATATTGAGATTTAATTGTCTGTGTACAGTATGTGTATTTTTCATCTGCTCAACACCCAGCACATCAGATATCCTGTTAGTTGATTCTTATCATGACCTATCATCTAAACTGTAGCTTTCTTTGACCAATTTTCTTGGACGGATGTGGTGGTGTTTTAAATGGCAACCCAAACTGCACATGTGTAATGAACATGCAATTACATGTAATATGTGTATCAGTCACTGATAATAGAGCCTAGATGACCATACATAGCTATAACTATACTTAATCGAATGTAGGTATGAATAAGGATTAAAATAACATGGTTTATTAGATTAACATAAAAATGAAGAAAGGACTTGATGTACCATAGGGTCTCTGTGATAAAGCAGACATGTGGCTATGAACAAGCCATAACCTTTCACTGCCCATGTTAATGTATGAACATGCTCACACTGAGCGGACAGCTCATGGACCTGCAGAACTAACTTTAGGATTTGACACAATACTGTACTACTGTGACTGTGCAACCTCTCTCCCCTATTGGTGTATTGATATAAAGAGGTTCTAGTCTGCTAGTCACAATGCAGGTCCTGGGAGCATTACAAATACTACACCTGAGTGCAAAGAACTTCAGAGCTTAGTGCTCTAACAGAGAAAAAAGAAGATGATCATTTGTATCGACTGGGTGGAAATGTGAGCGTGCTGGTCCGTTGCCGGGGGGAAATGGTGGGGCAGCTTGAGCCTCTTCAAAGCAGAGTAGCGAACACTTTGTAAGTAAATTACTCTAATGATTCAGGCAGTGGAGATGTAATTGCCAGCAGGCAGGGAGGCATGGCTGAAGAGGGCAACTTCTCTTTGGTACAGAGAACGGTTTCACTCAGGATATCCTTTTGATTCAATGAGCGATGCTGCATATGCAGTAATAACATAAATTACATACCTTATTCATTCATTCCTATGCAAAAGTTCTTTTTTTGCTCGCCTCCCGCTGTGAGCAGCGTCAGAGGGCAGAGTTGGTAGTCTTTTCAGGGTATTGTTAAAGTTAAGAAGAAGAATTAAAAGCCTGATCAGATGCATGCATCAAGTGCTTCTTCCTGGAGAACCTTGGTCAGCTCTGCATCAGCCTGCACTCTTTTTGGTACACAAGAGCTGATGCTTGACATCATCCAAGACCTCTACATCCTCCATGCAACCATAATATCTCGGACCCAAGATGGTGGCCTTTCTCTGGAGGTCTTAGATTTCAGGTGGGCTGTATTTCTCAGTCAGTACCCTGCGCATGTTTTCCTTTATGTTTGCTGTCAGTGCAGTGTCACTGGGGTCTGGTGATAAAAGTTCACCTTTAAGAAGTCCCAACACAGGCTTTACTGAGGACATAGTAATGTATTTTTCCCCTGTGAAAACATCCGTGAAATCAGCCACTGGCTTCACTGCTGCATTGATGGATTCCAACACAGAAACAGCTTGGGTTGTGACCATGTGTTCTGGCAGGGAGTTCTAGCTCCAGCACCCGCTCCATCATTTTTAGCTTGGTGCCCCATTGTGTCACCCCATCCTGTGGGAAAGGTCACATTTTTTCATTTTTAATTAGTTAGTCTATCAACTTTCTTCATCAAATAGCATTTTGTAAATTTCCATTATTTATCACAAAAAACTGTACATATTTATTATAATGTAACCAATGATTTAATACATACACCCCTTAACTATTTTGTGTTGCATATTACTATCAATGATTTATCAATCACTCACCAGTACTAGACTTTGTTGGGGGTGATTGGCTTCAGTATGTGCCATCCTCAAGTCTCTCTTCTTTTGCCAGCTCAGGTTAAGGGTGTTGACAAGATTTGATCCCATGGCACACGCTGTGCAATCCTTGTCACTGTCCAAGAATAAACTGTGAGGAAAACAGAAAAAGAAGGGAGGGGAAGATGAAGTGAATATGGGAAACAAGAGAAGGGAAATTTAAGTTAATGGGAGAAAGAAGAGAGGAGAAGATGAAGTGAATAAAGGAAAAGGAGGAGGGTATGAGAGAAGAGGAAGTAGGGGCTTTCTCTGCCAGGAGAGAGCTGAGCTAGTCTAATACATTAATGTGTTGAATTGATCTCTGTCTCTTCCCTCTCTGTTTCTTTCCTTCTTTCATGTCACCCCATACTCTTTCTCCACCACACTAACACACCCGCACACACACTCCAGGACCCTGTTTCACAAAGAATCCTGTATGCTATTGGCTGCCTAAATTGCCTCTCAATTTTCATTTGGCCCTTCGATTATTCTATGCGCCTGCTCCCCTTGTGCTCTCTCCCAAACCACTAGAAGCGTTGCTTGTAGGCAGATCGATGGCACACAGCCACAGAAGGAGTGGGAGAAGGAGTGACTGTGGGTGTTCTGTCTCTCAAATTGCCCTCCCTCTGATGGTTTTCTGCACTTCTTTTTCAAGATAGAGACTAAACTTTCCCCAAAATACTCCTTTCTCCTCACTCCCACTGTGTCTAAGACAGTACTACTTATACTACACATACTAAATGTGATACAAACAAGGTTGTAATGTGCTTCAGTGTACCAAGATGTGTACTGCTTTGCCTATGCTCCTTATTCTACACATATAGTACTACTATGATGTGTGTAGTTTCCATAATGATTCTATATATATATATATATATATATATAATCATGCTTAATGTGTAACCGTATAGAAAGTTAATTGTATTCTTGTGTTATTGAAAAGAAACTTGACTCAATTTCCTGATCAATAACATTACTTAACGTTACATCAATTAACTGGGTGTAAACCAGCTTTTTGGGTAGTTTGCTAAAGAAGGGCACAAATTTGCACTTGCATCAGGGGCGGCATGCGCACGGGGGTGGTGGGTGTGTGATAGCGGTCGTCTTATGTGCATGTGTTCACTCGCACAGTCTTCACTCAGTTAAAAACTTGGTAGCCTAGGACTTTACAAGTCACGGTGGATATTTTACAAGCACGGACCAGGTAAAGCAGCGGTGAAGACACAGGGTGCAGATGTTGGTTTTCGTGTTGTTTGATAGGCTGCGTCATTAACAAGTCCACAAGCGGCTCACCTGCTAACCTGATAACGGATCGTGGGTGGAAAAATATGGAAAAAAGAAGACACTCTTATGTCTGTGTGTCTGAGTGTGGGGAGAACAGAATTCCGAGGACAGTGCGAATGTATAATAATAATGGTGATTAAAACCTGCTTTTACATGGCAGTATTATGTGAGAAAGTACAGGAAAAAAACAGAACACCAGAGGAAAACAGAATCCCATGCAAAAAGGGAGAAATAAACAGGACACTCACCGTCAGCCGGGCTGCCACCACAACACAAAATACTCCCAAACAGGGCAGAGGTATTTTTCTTGTTTGCTAGTCCTGTAATGTTATACCACCACTTGCAGTCGCAGATTATTTCATTGAGTAATCGGATAAGAAATAGGCTACTTGTGCTCAACTGCGTAACTCATATCACTGTAACATTACAACCCAAACTCACGGACTAACCAGTGGGAGACCACTAACAACCATTGCACGTTTATACATTTACAACTAGAATTGTGCCTTACCCTTGCTGGCCTTTATCTCAACTAACAATCATGGTTGATGTCAGTTGCTAATGTTACCGTTACCTTTCAGGTCCACTCCCTGGACTTCATGCGTTGACTGGGTGCTTTCTACTCAGAAGCATTGCCGTACTGAGTTGTACAGTGTGTGTTTTCTTTTAGCCTGAAATGATCCCATACTTTGGACACTCTCTGTCTTTTTCTCTTTATCTCTTCTTGGTCCCTCGCTATTTTCACTCTCTTCCTCCACTTTGCAATTCACGCCATCAAATCAAGTTGTCTTCACCTGCCCACAGCATAAGTTTGTTGTGCGACAGTGATAATCATCCTTGCGAAACACTGCACTGTATAGTTATATGGATTAAATGAAGCATCGATGGAAAGAATTGGCCTAAAATACAGTAGGTTGACTTGTCATGCCCCCATTCACTCACAGTTGATAGTAAGATGACTTTTTCGATTTGTGGATATTCATTTCTGTTTTGCAGCAGTCAGAAGCAAGAATTTGTGTTTTTGCAGGACATGTGGGGCAGTCAGCGAATCTCTGTCATTCAGCGTGTTGGCCCCTGTATGTACTAGTCACTGTCTTCTCAGTTTACACCACCTCAATGGGGCCGATCATTCACTCGCACGGCTTCTCTTACCACTGCTATGCAGACGATACGCAACTCTACCTATCCTTCCCGCCAGGCGATCCCACCGTCTTGGCGCGGATCACGGACTGTCTCTTGGACATATCTGCATGGATGAAGGCTTGCTACCTTCAACTAAACCTCTCTAAGACTGAACTCTTGGTCATTCCAGCCAAGCAATCTATCCACCATAACATCACACTACAAATTGACGCCTCAACCATCACTCCAACCAAGGTGGTGAGAATCTTGGGTGTCATGATTGATGACCAGCTGTCCTTTTCAGACCATGTTGCTGCTGTCTCTCGGTCATGCTGCTTTGCTCTATACATCATAAGGAAAATCAGGCCCTACCTCACTCAGTATGCCACCCAGCTTCTGGTACAGGCCATGGTTATCTCTCGCCTTGACTATTGCAATGCCCTCCTAGCAGGTCTTCCAGCTTGTGTGGCGAAACCCTTACAAATGGTTCAGAATGCAGCAGCACGTCTGGTTTTTGATCAGCCCAAAAGGACTCATGTCACTCCATTACTCAGTGACCTCCACTGGCTCCCCGTGGCCTCCAGAATCAAATTCAAGTCACTAATGCTTGCATACAGAGTGACTACTGGGTCTGCACCCATCTACCTAAACTCTTTAATACGAATTTACGTTCCTTCTCGGCCGCTACGCTCCTCCAATAAACGGCACCTGGCTCTGCCATCCCTTCAGACAAAGCAATCCCAGTCCCAGCTATTCTCATCTGTGACACCACAATGATGGAACGAGCTACCATACGCCATCAGAGCAGGGGCGTCCCTCTCTAACTTCAAGAAGCTCTTGAAAACTCATCTCTTCCGAGAACACTTCCTTATAACACCTCTAACTCCTAACCTCTACCATGCACTTTCTGTGCTCTTCTTCTTCTATCCCCTACAATTATCTTGTATTGATTGCACTTTTTTGTTTTGATTGCACTTTTTGTTAACTCTTACTTCCTTCCCTAGGTATTTACCCCATTGATGTGATATGTACTATGAGCTCTTACTAGTATTAATTGCTGCTCTTACTAGTATGTATTATCAGTTGTAGATCTGTATTTGATGCTCTGTTGATGCTTGTATGTTGTTCCTCAAATGTAAGTCACTTTGGATAAAAGCGTAAATGTTATAAAACAATTGTCATGACCAAAGCAAAAAAAATTTAATAAGGAAATAAGTGATTATGTGTGGGGGTCACTCTTCCGGTCTGTTCGAATCTTAACCAGATTGTAGACCATATCATCAGTAAAGTGTTGTTTATTTAATTACAGCTACAGTAGTTTGACGAATCACCACAACTAGCTCACAGACACAGATGTGATTAGCACATAGGAACCAGGTGTACAGGACCTGGAGTCAATAATCCAACCATAACGTGGCAGTATAGTGAGTGATGTGGAGCCTATTTGAAGACCATAGTCTTATGTCAGTGTCTTAATATGGCTTATGTATGAATGTATAAATAAACTCATACTTGGTGTCATAACTGTGACAGCTTGAATAACAAATTTGTCTTCCCTCTTCCATCCTCTGCTCTTCAGATTCAGTAATTGTGACAGCTTTGAAACAAATATTTAAACATCCAGCAGATATTGAGAAATGTGGGTATCCCATTGGAGTCCTCTGGCTTGATACCCATCAACTGTACCCAGAAAACTTAAAATAATGAGCCAAAAGCTGCAGAAAGTTTCAGACTTGGGTGTTCATTCTCAGTGGGATCGACACTATCAACCCTCTTACGGGAACTCATTAGATTCAGTGTTCATTTCAGAGATGTTGCTTAATTGAGCTTTAGCTATCATTACCTACTTGCTCCCTTCCATTTTTCTCCTCCTCCTCTACCGTCTTCTTGGCAGAAGTTGTTGTAGCGCAGCCAGAGGCATTTAGATGCAGACCTAATCGCTTCACACCACATGCTCCACTTTACATTTTCCCATGCTTGGGTCCTACCCACACTTTTGCAGGGACACTGTGCCTGTAGCCTGGGGGCACTGCTAGTTAATGTGAAGAAGTCCAGTTCAACCACACACAATATTTGACATGAAGAGAAAGGAGTTTCTTTCTGTCCTTGGAGGCCATAAGCTCTCTTTGTGTAAGAGAAGGTTGTTTAGATGCTGCTGTTGGTAAAAAGGCGCATATGATTTAAGACTGTAGGGTGCATTGTCAAAGTGACTCATTTATCACATCTGGAGCTGTACGTGGACAAAGCATGGAAAAGTAGTGACACCAAGGAAACATGAAGCAGAGAGAAAAGAGGTAATTTGTTTAGGTAGTTTAGACTCATCAACCTCTTTTTCTCTTCACCTGAGCCTCACCCAAGGCTCTGCCCAGCAGAACCCGCCAATTACACTAGGGCACTAATGGTGTGTCTTCCTCAGAGTGTAAGTGTATATGCATGTTATGGAGTTGTTTGTGTGCGTGCGTGTGTGTGTGTGTGTGTGTGTGTGTGTGTGTTTGTGCGTAGAACACCTGAGAGGCACAAAAGATTGATGTTCTGCCATGAATCAACAGACGCCGTTGTAAGGGATTGTGTGCCTCAAAGCTGTGATCAAGCTCTGTGTGTGTTTCTGCATGTGTGTATATGAGCTTGTGCAGGTTTGCGTTGATCCAAAGCTGTGACAGCTGTTTTGTAGGAGTGTAGTACACAGTCTCTGTGTAAACTTAGCAACATAAATGTTTGTGCGTGTGTTTGTGAATGTGTCCAAGTGAAAGTGTATTCATGAGGTATGCAGCTTGGAGGTAATTTAAGACAGCTGAGCCAAATCAATACAAGTTTATGTACAAGGAAGGCAATCAATGTCTTAATTTGTCTGTAAATAGCGTAGGGGGTAAGGTGCGTGTGTGTGTGTGTGTGTGTGTGTGTGTGAAAGCATGTTCACATGTCATAGCCAAAGGCTTTATTGATTGATTAGACAGGTATCCACTCTGGGTCTAAATGACAGAGGGATAGGTTTGTGTTCACCCATTGCCCTGGAATAATCAAAGCATGTAACCTAAATACAGTATTTCCCCAAAGATATGTAGGCATTTATTACATGAGCACACACACACCTGCAGAAATACACAACTATGAGGAATTTATACCGTATAGGCCATCTTTTTTGCTGCCTTGTCAGTTTGGTATTTTATTCATTGGCGCTGTAGCAACTCAATCATGTTATGAGTGTTGTCATTGCATATTTTGTCCACTAGGGGACACTCTGTAACTGCCACAAATCCACCACAAAACCCAGCAATCAGCGGACATAATCAGCTTTACTTTTGTTTAAAGTACTATTTATAACAATAAACGGCATTATGCCATGTTATCTTGTTAAGGTTTCATAACTACACATAACAAATGTTAGGGATAAACTTTTTGATGTTATGTGTTTCTGAAAATAGGAGAAATATCGGCCAATATATCGGAATATCGGAATATCTGTAAATGCTCTAATGCCAAATATCTTATTTTGGCAGGGTTTTGAAGTGGCTCTCTCAAGGGAATCCTGTTCTCCACTTGCACAACGCACTGTGACTTATGTCCATTTTATACACCACACATCAGCTGGCTTCCAGACTTCTCTACAGTACCATTAACTTCACTTCCGATCTCCATAAAAAATGTTTTTATACATATCATAGGCACTTCTCACATTTCTCACAGCACATATTAAAGAGGTGGTATTATGCTCATTTTCAGGTTCAAAACCTTATTTAGGGTTGTACCAGAACAGGTTTACATGGTTTAATTTTCAAAAAAACCCATATTTTTCTTATACTGCACATTGCTGCAGCTGGTCTTTTCACCATGTGTTGTACGCTCCGCTTTTGAGCTACAGAGTGATGCATCTCACTTGTACCATATCTTTGTTGGGAGTTGCACATGCACAGTTCCTAGGTAAGGACTACTAGCCAATCAGAAGCAGAGAAGGGCGGGTCGTAAGAAACAAGGTAGTGTGATCCAAAACAAACCCTCTTCAGCCGGTAACCATGGCTTCGGTTCAGCCGTACATGTTTGAACCCAAGTCTGATCCAGAAACAACGGCAGAACAACCAGAACCAGCTTCACAACCTAGACTGGAGCAAGTGTAGCAGAGTTAAAAATAATAATAATAAATCGCTTGTGAATTTCTACAAAATTGATATGCTTGTGTTACATTATGTAGTTTTGGAGCCACCTGGTGGATTAATAGCGCAACTGCATACACAGGGTTCTTTCTCACGTATCATACGTGCCTCTAGCAAAAGGAAACACTTTTTTTTAACGTATGGGTCGTGGTTTGTGTGGGGTGTAGACTGCATCCTACTTCCAGAAGCTGGTGGAGAGTTAGGCGCCATTCTCCTTCCTTTTGGGGATACTCATTGAGTTGGACCACATCAGGTTAAGTTTTTTTTTCCCGATGTTTTATGGTGACTGTAATGTTTCGCATATCTAGGATTTTCGGCAAAATTCTGTGGGGGTGGGTGTAACAGTGTTAAAAATAATCGCTTGTGAATTTCTACAAAATTGACATGCTTGTGTTACATTATGTAGTTTTGGAGCCACCTGGTGGATTAATAGCGCAACTGCATACACAGGGTTCTTTCTCACGTATCATACGTGCCTCTAGCAAAAGGAAACACTTTTTTTTAACGTATGGGTCGTGGTTTGTGTGGGGTGTAGACTGCATCCTACTTCCAGAAGCTGGTGGAGAGTTAGGCGCCATTCTCCTTCCTTTTGGGGATACTCATTGAGTTGGACCACATCAGGTTAAGTTTTTTTTTCCCGATGTTTTATGGTGACTGTAATGTTTCGCATATCTAGGATTTTCGGCAAAATTCTGTGGGGGTGGGTGTAACAGTGTTAAAAATAATCGCTTGTGAATTTCTACAAAATTGACATGCTTGTGTTACATTATGTAGTTTTGGAGCCACCTGGTGGATTAATAGCGCAACTGCATACACAGGGTTCTTTCTCACGTATCATACGTGCCTCTAGCAAAAGGAAACACTTCCAAGCTAGAGGTAGATGCACGTGAGCAACGTTGTGATCAATATTTCCATGTTTAATGTTTTAAAATTGTAAGCACTACTAGCATGTAATTTTAAAGTAACTGACACGTACATGCAGAAATAGTAACTTTATTCACAAGTAGCACTTTCAGTCGTAGGTTGATCTAACGTTAGCTGGTTAGCTAATCACCTGCTTGCTAGCTCCCGACCGTGATGTTTTAGTAGTTATTTTGGATGATAATTGTTATGTTCCTTTTTATACAGATCTGATGGTTGCAGTTGCATAACACACAGTTACTGATTGTGTGCTGTTGATTTTTATACCAGGTAGGCTTTGTTAAATGTAGTATTCACATATTGTCATTGCATTCAAATCTTGCAACTCCAATATTAGAATTTAATGTGGGTTGTGTGAAATGAAAACTTTTGTTGGCTTCAATGAGCTAATGGTGTTTCACATTTTATCTATGACCCATTGTGGAATTCTAGAAGGACGTGGTCAAGTGTAGAAGTAAACTTATTATTATTTTTTTTATTATTATTTTCATTCTTAAGATGTCGATGCGAGGTTTTTGTAATATGACAGTAACATGTTGCACTGTATAAAATATGAGATGTTCTATTAATTGTCTATGGTCAAAATGTTTGTTTGGAATGTTTGAGGATTTTTATTGTGGGTATAGAAGAAAATTGCTCTCATTGTTTAGATGCTCTTTAGAAATCATACATAATACTACCACTATATGATCCTGTGTTTGGTTTATACTAGTATGGACAGAAAAAGACTAATACTGTGAAAATGTATTTTATATTAGTCTTTTGTGGAAAGCAAGGAAACACTTCCAAGCTAGAGATCTGATGGTTGCAGTTGCATAACACACAGTTACTAATTGTGTGCTGTTGATTTTTATACCAGAATAAAAAGGAGAACCAGAGTGAGAGCAAGTCCTGTGTGTGGCCGTGCCATCCTTCCACGCCATAGACACAAAAGGGACACACTCAGTCTACAGACGGACGCAGAGGGTTACACTGGTGCCGTGATTCCGTGATTCCAGATCCGTTCTACACAGATCGCCTGACCAGGAATGCGCTGTGGACTGAAGTGGTTAGAAGACGTTCTTGGTGGAAGATCATCTGTCCCGGAGTTGATTTATGGGCAGGTACTCAGGACTTTCAATAATTGTACTGACTGGATGGGACTCTGGTTAAACCGCTAATATTTAGAAGTTTGGGCCTGAATTTAAGTTTTATTTCAGTGTTTTCTGTTTTTCTGTGGCTTCATAGCGATATGGCTGACAAGCTTCAGCCGAGTGATATGTCTGACTATACACGCTTCTCCTTTGGGAGGGGTAGAGGTGTAATGGGAGCTCATTTACAGTTCAGTGGGTCTGTTGGAAGAGAGGTGGGTGCTTCACCTGTGTTACCTGCAAGAGATAGGGATTTAGGGTCAAGACAGGATCCGGCTGATTCACCTATGGGGCAGATGTCGTGGGGTGGGCCACATCATTCAACACCCAGTGGTGAAAGCGACACATTGCACCAGTTCAGCAACATGATATACCAGTTAGGCTCACAGATAGGAGAGTCTATTGCAGCCAAACTCATGTCTAGTGGCGCTATTGGTAACATTGACCAAGGTTGTCCTTCACACAACCATGCCACTCAACCTTACAGCAACGTGAATACACTCAGTGAGAATACACAATTCAATGTCATCGTGAAATCTGACAGGGAACTTGTTATTTTTAGGGGTGATAATTCTGACAAATACACAGTGACTGAATGGGTTGAGCTAATGAGATCATACATCAGGAAGCAGAACTATGACGTTTCACTACAGACAGAGGAGGTGATGGGGAGGTTAATGGGGAAAGCCAGGGATGTTGTCAAAATAGGCTTGAGGAGCGACCCCTCGCTTAACACTACTTGCACCCCAGATGTAATATACAACATACTCATACAGTATTTCAGTAACACTTCCTCATGCCTGCCCCTGCAAGACTTCTACTCAACCCTACCACACCAGGGAGAAAATCCCATTGACTATTGGATACGCCTTAATAAGGCTGCAGACATGGCAGAGGAAGGCTTAAAGTGTCAAGGCAGACACATAGAGGATATGGGAGGAGAAATCGCCAAGATGTTTGTGAAGCACTGCCGAGGTCCAGAGCTTGCATCTGTGTTTAAATGCAAGCAGATTCATGAATGGTCATCAAAAGAGATTCAGGTGAGGATAGATGAACATCACCGGGAACGGGTGCCAAAGACTCATGCAGCTGCGCTGTTTTGCAATGAAGCACACACAGAGCCTCGCAATACATGTAACACTGAGACATCCAGTGTCGCCTCGTCCTCTTCTCCAGCTCTCTCTATTGGAGTTGTGCCTGCTTTCTCGCCCTCACCTGTCTTGTCCCAGAATCAGCAGCAGTCTTCTCCTCCACTTCCTAAGGGCCTACATAGTCTCTGCCACCTTTTGCAGAATCAACAACAAACTCCCTCCCCTCTGCCGCAGCACCAGAGACCCCCCCTTCTCTTCTGCACCACAGTGCCAGTTGCCTCAGAGTCAACAGCAGGGTGGCGATGCTATGCTCAGTGAGATGATGTCAATGCTCAGGGAACTCCTGGCTAAAGTGAAAGCTGAAGATGCAAAGCAACCCTTACGGCAACAGACAAGGTTGGAACCAGGCCAACACTACACGTGGCACGGGCTGTCAGGTCTGTGATGATGGAGGCCACACTACTGAGTCCCACTGTCGTTCTGCTCGTCTCTGCTTCGCATGCTTCAAACCTGGTCATTCAAGGCGCTCATGTCCCAGCAGGGCCTCAGCTCATGACAATGTGCAGGGAAACTAAATGACCTGTGCTTTGAGGGAGGCCGTACAGGTCATGAAACATACTCCCACACACATGATGCTGCTGAACTATACTACAACATTAAGGATTTAGATGAGTCTGTGACAGTTGTTGTTCAAAACACACAGAAAGTCAGGAGCAGTGACAGTCTATTTTACACTTCTGTTGCAGTTGGAAATAGAGTGACCCTTGATGCCATGTTAGACAATGGCCTGCTCATTAAGTGAAGGAGCGCAAATGAAACTTATAGAAGCTGGTGTATATCTGAGCAGTCAGGAGGTGACCAACGTTGTCTTTGTTGGTTGCGGCGGTGTTCGCGTGAAGCCAAAGTCAGTGGTGAATCTTGAGATGGAAGTCTATGGATGCAGAGTATCAGTCCCCACTTTCGTTGTGAATAATCAATAGGATGATCTGATTGTCGGCTCAAATGTCATCAGGCATCTGATCAGTCAGTTCAAGAAAGATGCAAGCTACTGGGAAGCCGTATCCATATCTGGCTCAGGTAGCCAAGAACTTGAGCAGTTCCTCTCTCTACTAGCTGGCCTGGAACGTTGGTCTGGTGACGAGGTTCCAGACAAGGTAGGCACAGTCAGATGCAACCAAGCTGTCACCCTGCCAACTGGCAGTGAATATCTGGTGTGGGGGAGACTTCCTAAAAATGTTAAGATATCTCCGGGAACCACTGTCGTGACTGAGCCAACCTCTTCTCACTCTACGCCCAGGGGCATCATGGTTGCCAGGGTGGTGACACCGCTTTGGGGCAGTGGATGGGTTCCACTCAAAATCCTTAACATCTCAAATGGTCCTGTTACCCTGCGGAAGAATGCAAAGCTCGCAGATGTCTACACCTGCCTTGCACTGGAAGATATGGATGTCCCAGAGCTCAAGAGCTCTCACCAGGCTACATCCGTAGAGCTTGCTGGACAATCAGCTCCGACGACAGATGTCAACACTGTGCAGGAGAGACTGGAGCATGCTGGCCTGGGGAACCTGGACCTCTTGTGACGTGTCTGCTGATTGGCAAAGAAAGCTGACTGACCTTGTGCTGAAGTATGAGGACATCTTCTCTCGTCATCATCTAGACTCCGGTGAGGCCACAGGGTTTGTGCGTAGAATTCGCCTCACAGATGAGAGGCCGTTCCGTCTGCCCTACCGACGTGTCCCGCCTGCTGAATACCAAAAGCTCCGGCAAGTTCTTAATGAGATGGAAGAGAAAGAAATAATCAAAGTCCACCAGTGAGTTTGCCTCGCCTCTCGTGCTTGTATGGAAAAGAAATGGTGACTTACGGGTGTGCACAGACTTTCGCTGGCTCAACAGACGAACACTGAAGGACGCTCATCCCCTGCCTCACCAAGCTGACTGCTTGGCTGCCCTGGGCGGAAATGCATTTTTCAGCACAATGGATCTGACGTCTGGCTTTTATAACATGCCGCTGCATGAAGAGGACCGCAAGTACTCTGCATTCACGACACCCATGGGTCTGTACGAGTACAACCGCCTCCCTCAGGGCCTGTGCAATAGCCCAGCCAGCTTCATGAGGATGATGACCTCCATATTTGGTGACCAGAACTTTCTCAGCTTGCTGTGTTACCTTGACGACTTGCTGGTCTTCGCGCCATCGGAGGAACTAGCTCTGGAAAGACTGGAGCTGGTTTTCAGTCGTCTTCGTCTGCATAACCTGAAATTGGCACCGAGGAAGTGTTGGCTGCTAAGGAAGTCTGTAAAATTTCTTGGTCACGTTGTTGATGAGTCTGGTGTGTCCATGGACCCTGCCAAAGTCGAGGTTGTCAGCAAGATGACCACTGCAGATCTAATGGAGCCTGATGGAGTCACACCATCCCAGTCTCATGTCAGATTATTTCTGGGTATGGTGAACTATTACCAGCACTTTGTGCCTAATTACTCCAGCATAGCAAGGCCTCTCTTTGACCTCCTGGCTGGCCAGAAGCAGAGACGCAAGGGACGGCAACGCGTTCAAAGTGCTGTTCAGTCGCGGAAGTTGACATCGGTTGACTGAACCCCCGAACATCACCAGGATTTTGAGGAACTGCAGAAAGCCTTGATAACCTCAGTGGTTTTGGCCCACCCAGACTTCAACCGTCCCTTTGTGTTGTCCACCGATGCCTCGTTGGATGGCCTGGGAGCTGTCCTTTCGCAGGTTCAGGATGGTGACTGAGTGCTTTCGCCAGTAAATCCCTCTCAAGAGCTCAGAGGAAGTACCCTGCTCATCGCCTCGAATTCCTCGCCTTAAAGTGGTCCGTGTGTGATAAGTTTAGCCACTGGCTTAAGGGTCATGTCTTCACCGTGTGGACAGATAATAACCCCCTCACACATCATGAGAAAGCCCCGGCTGTATGCCTGTGAGCAGCGATGGGTGGCGAAGCTGGCATCCTATGTATTCGATATCAAGTACATCCCTGGCTCCAAGAATGTTGTTGCGGATGCACTGAGCCGCCGCCCATTCATAAAGTCAGCTGTTGGACACAGGCTACTTCAACATTCCTACAATGAGCTTCTCAGGGACACAATCCCTGTTTCTACTGACTCTGTCCGGGACACCTTCAGACATTCCAACACCGACCCAAATGGCCGCGACAGGGAAGATCCCTATGGGCCTGAATGTGTCAAGACCAAGTCCTTCTCCACAGGGGAGGTGTCTGCCATCCTCGAGACGCACAACCTGTGGGAGTCAGGTGCCAGGATGCGCGCTGTGGAAGTTCTCCATCAGCTTCCCCACTTACCCCTCCTGATGAAGATCCCCTACCTGTGTTCTCTGAGAGAGAGTTGCGTGAAGGGCAGTTGAGTGACCCTGTCCTCTCACGAGTGTTGTATTTTGTGGAACGTGGCCGGCGCCCATCCAGGAGAGAAAAAACAAAGGAACATGTCGTGGTCATCAGATACCTCAAACACTGGGAGAAAATGACAACGTGTAATGGCATCCTCTACAGAGTGTCCCAGGATCAGGTCTCTAGGAGGAAGAGATACCAGTTCGCGGTCCCTGACTCACTCAAATCTGAGGTTCTCAGAGGCATTCATGATAGTGCGGGTCATCAGGGGCAGTTTAGGAGTTTGAATCTGGCCCGTCAGAGGTTCTTCTGGCCTCTCATAGACCGAGATGTCAAAGACTATGTCCGCCAATGTCCAAGGTGTGTCATCAGCAAGGCTGCAGACCCAGAGGGGAGGGCACCTCTTGAGAGTATAAAGACCTCTGCACCTCTAGAGATCGTGTGCATTGATTTCTGGACTGCGGAAGATTCTAACAACAAGTCTGTTGACATGCTGGTGGTGACAGACCATTTTACTAGGCTGGCACAGGCCTTCCCCTGCCGAGATCAGTCCGCTAAACAGGTTGCGAGGCAACTTTGGAAAAAGTACTTCTGCATTTATGGATTTCCAGCAAGGATCCACTCGGATCAGGGTGCATCATTTGTCATCAAGTCATCTGGTGACTGAGTTGTTGAAGGTAGCTGGTGTGAGGAAATCTCGGACGACACCGTACCATCCCATGGGCAATGGTAGCGTGGAATGCTTCAACAGAACGCTGGGCAACATGATTCGTGCCCTCTCACCTGATGCAAAGCATAACTGGCCCCGACACCTCCAGACCCTCACATTCATGTATAACTGCACAGTGCATGAGACTACGGGCTACCCTCCTTTCTACCTTATGGACGGCAGAGTTCCACGTCTTCCAGTTGATGTGCTTTTCAAGAACATCCTTAAAGATCCGGAGATCAGCAGTTATGACAGCTACGTGGTGTCATTAACAAAGGACCTTCAAGAGGCCATGGCTATTGCCCAAGGACATGTCGACAAGGAGCAGAGCCGTCAGGCTGAACTCTATAACCACCATGCAAAAGGTAAGCCCATCGCTGCAGGTGACCGTGTTCTGGTCTCGAACAGACGTGACAGAGGGAAACGGAAGACAGCAGACCGATGGGAGACCACGGTATACACTGTTGTGAGTGTGAATGCCTCAACTCACACATATCGTATCAGGAATCCTATGACTGGCCAAGAGAGAGTTGTCCATCGCAACCTGCTGATGCTTGTTAACTTCTTGCCTGTGGATGTGGACTGCTCCCCAGATAGCACCACTGTGTCCTCCAGTGAGAAGGGGTTGGATGATGTCACTGACACAGATGGCTTGAAGGCTGTTTTGGAAGAAGAGGATGTTCAGAGCAGAACTCAGGAGTGGGTCGGCAATCTGTCGAATGCATGTGCGGATGGCCATGCGGGGGATGGTTTGCCTGGTGATACCCTGAGTGTGGACGACGAGCCCGAGTGTGGGGGCACTTTGCACTCACAGTCACGGACAGGGATCAGCCCTAGACACAGCTGCACATATGCCTCTTCTGCTGACACCCTGAGTACACACACACACACACGCTGCACCATCTGTATGCTCAGACAATGCACACAGTGCCAGGCCACCCTCTATTCATCCTGATTCAAGCACTGTACACAGAGTTAGAACTCGTGTTGGACGCGTGGTGAGGCCAGTTAACCGTCTGCTTCATGTAATGTCCACCCAAGGTGTTGTTGGTGATGCCAGTCAGTTCATTGACAAAGTTTCTAAGTCAGTTTTTCAGGTATTCCAGTGAATTAATGGTTCTCAAGTATGGGTTGATTTCAGTGTACTCTTAGGTTTTCATATGTCATTGCATCACCATGAACGAGTCTGAGTCCAGGCGTAGGGGCCCTATTTTTTTTCTTTTTTTTTTTTAACGTATGGGTCGTGGTTTGTGTGGGGTGTAGACTGCATCCTACTTCCAGAAGCTGGTGGAGAGTTAGGCGCCATTCTCCTTCCTTTTGGGGATACTCATTGAGTTGGACCACATCAGGTTAAGTTTTTTTTTCCCGATGTTTTATGGTGACTGTAATGTTTCGCATATCTAGGATTTTCGGCAAAATTCTGTGGGGGTGGGTGTAACAGTGTTAAAAATAATCGCTTGTGAATTTCTACAAAATTGACATGCTTGTGTTACATTATGTAGTTTTGGAGCCACCTGGTGGATTAATAGCGCAACTGCATACACAGGGTTCTTTCTCACGTATCATACGTGCCTCTAGCAAAAGGAAACACTTTTTTTTAACGTATGGGTCGTGGTTTGTGTGGGGTGTAGACTGCATCCTACTTCCAGAAGCTGGTGGAGAGTTAGGCGCCATTCTCCTTCCTTTTGGGGATACTCATTGAGTTGGACCACATCAGGTTAAGTTTTTTTTTCCCGATGTTTTATGGTGACTGTAATGTTTCGCATATCTAGGATTTTCGGCAAAATTCTGTGGGGGTGGGTGTAACAGTGTTAAAAATAATCGCTTGTGAATTTCTACAAAATTGACATGCTTGTGTTACATTATGTAGTTTTGGAGCCACCTGGTGGATTAATAGCGCAACTGCATACACAGGGTTCTTTCTCACGTATCATACGTGCCTCTAGCAAAAGGAAACACTT
>NC_060151.1:15892687-15913305 GCF_021292245.1 Micropterus dolomieu
TTTTTTTTAACGTATGGGTCGTGGTTTGTGTGGGGTGTAGACTGCATCCTACTTCCAGAAGCTGGTGGAGAGTTAGGCGCCATTCTCCTTCCTTTTGGGGATACTCATTGAGTTGGACCACATCAGGTTAAGTTTTTTTTTCCCGATGTTTTATGGTGACTGTAATGTTTCGCATATCTAGGATTTTCGGCAAAATTCTGTGGGGGTGGGTGTAACAGTGTTAAAAATAATCGCTTGTGAATTTCTACAAAATTGACATGCTTGTGTTACATTATGTAGTTTTGGAGCCACCTGGTGGATTAATAGCGCAACTGCATACACAGGGTTCTTTCTCACGTATCATACGTGCCTCTAGCAAAAGGAAACACTTCCAAGCTAGAGGTAGATGCATGTGAGCAACGTTGTGATCAATATTTCCATGTTTAATGTTTTAAAATTGGTTTCATGACTATCGGTAACATGTATTTTGACTGTAAGCACTACTAGCATGTAATTTTAAAGTAACTGACACGTACATGCAGAAATAGTAACTTTATTTACAAGTAGCACTTTCAGTCGTAGGTTGAGCTAACGTTAGCTGGTTAGCTAATCACCTGCTTGCTAGCTTGCTAACCGACCGTGATGTTTTAGTAGTTATTTTGGATGATAATTGTTATGTTCCTTTTTATACAGATCTGATGGTTGCAGTTGCATAACACACAGTTACTGATTGTGTGCTGTTGATTTTTATACCAGGTAGGCTTTGTTAAATGTAGTATTCACATATTGTCATTGCATTCAAATCTTGCAACTCCAATATAAGAATTTAATGTGGGTTGTGTGAAATGAAAACTTTTGTTGGCTTCAATGAGCTAATGGTGTTTCACATTTTATCTATGACCCATTGTGGAATTCTAGAAGGACGTGGTCAAGTGTAGAAGTAAACTTATTATTTTCATTCTTAAGATGTCGATGCGAGGTTTTTGTAATATGACAGTAACATGTTGCACTGTATAAAATATGAGATGTTCTATTAATTGTCTATGGTCAAAATGTTTGTTTGGAATGTTTGAGGATTTTTATTGTGGGTATAGAAGAAAATTGCTCTCATTGTTTAGATGCTCTTTAGAAATCATACATAATACTACCACTATACGATCCTGTGTTTGGTTTATACTAGTATGGACAGAAAAAGACTATAATACTGTGAAAATGTATTTTATATTAGTCTTTTGTGAAAAAAAGGAAACACTTCCAAGCTACAGATCTGATGGTTGCAGTTGCATAACACACAGTTACTGATTGTGTGCTGTTTTTTTTAATTTTTTTTATACCTAATAAAAAGGAGAACCAGAGTGAGAGCAAGTCCTGTGTGGCCGTGCCATCCTTCCACGCCATAGACACAAAAGGGACACACTCAGTCTACAGACTGACGCAGAGGGTTACACAAGACGTTT
The DNA here is from genome assembly GCF_021292245.1 of Micropterus dolomieu. Taxonomy (NCBI): domain Eukaryota; kingdom Metazoa; phylum Chordata; class Actinopteri; order Centrarchiformes; family Centrarchidae; genus Micropterus; species Micropterus dolomieu. The sequence continues at coordinate 15,894,124 of NC_060151.1, forward strand.
CCGAGTGGTAAGTTATTAATCTGTAACACATTTATCTTTCATACGTAACGTTTTAACCGAGCTCTTCCTCTACCTTACAGTATCAGCTTAATGTTTACTGACTGCCTGGAGGTTGTCTAACGTTTTTTTAATTTAATATTTAGGTGTGCTTGTGAAAACTGCTCGACAATGCCCACCGAAGTTGAAAACGTCTGTTGCCAAGAAATACGAAAAGTACTTATTATAATCAGTTACAACGTTGTGTAGCAAACATCAACAGTAGCACACACCTAAGGTTATAGGCAATGTTGTCATGCACAACAACAATTATAGGATATTTTCACTAACGTTGCCTGTGTTAGAAAGTATTACAAAAGTTAACCTTGTTAACCTAAGAAACAGAGAGAAGTGAGTCTAAATGACTTGTTGTTTTTAGGTTGTTAGACGAATGCAACAGGTTCCTGACCCTCCAACCTGCATGGTTCACCATCCAGGCCTGGAGCCAAAGTGTTTGAACTACTACACCTTGCAGAACATCCACAACATATATCAAGCAGACTACGGACCTTTGAGGCGTCGAACAGAAGAAGAGTAAGTTTTTATAACATGTAATTAACTGTCCCCAAAGTAATTTATAACACAGCAACCAAGGAACTAAATAAATTACAATGTCAATGTTTTCATAAAGTTAGTTTTATTAGCAAATGTCAAAAAATAAATAAAAAATGATACCTGATAAAAAAAAAGAATTGACATAAATACAGTGAGTAATGTTTATCAATTTGGTCCAACCCTGTCCATACAGGCGCTACAAGCACCTTGCCTATCGTAGCTTTGTCAGCTGGTGCTGGGGCTACTTGGGAAGGAGCGTGAGAGTGGTCATCCCGTCGTGCGTTGTACTCCGAATACGCCAGCAGTTTCCTGATCCGGAGGGGCAGTATGTAGGTTTCCGGCCGCCCCTTAACTAAAGCGGGACACATGGCGGGCAACCACTTCCTCCTTTGACGGTCTCTCAAACTCTGATGTCAGGTCTTTGGGGATGGGGAAAGTCTTTAGCACCTCAACAAATGGCGCCGGGTCTTCAAAAACCTCCTTGAAGACCAGCTTAATCAGTTCTTCCACATATTCTGTGAAATAATGCAGACAATCACTGAAGTGTTTACAGACTGTTCTCAGAATCCACTGCCTTTTTACATATTTATAAGGTGGCCATAAGTTGTTTTTTTTTGTTATGTTTACATAACTTGTACCTATTGTAATTGTCACTATTTATTATTCAATACGTTTTGTAACAATAAAAGTATTTTACAACTTACTGTATGTAGGTTCTGTTTTTAATGGTCTTGCGGTCCCCTCACCTTTCTTGGACTTGGGAAATACAACTTTGAAGACCGGTTGTCCTGTGGTTGTTGTGGCTTGCTCACGGCCCGAATTTTCATTGTAGTGCATAGCTGCGAGGTACAACCTATAAAAATGGAATTGCAAAATTAAGTGACCCATACAATAATTTTGTAGTTAGACTTTTTTTTGTCTCTACCTGCACAGCATGCCCATGGAAGGGAAAACCACATTCTTGGGTGTGAAGCGTAGGATTAAGCTGTGTAAGGCCCCCAGGGATGATGTTTGGTAGTGGTGGCTCAGCTTCTCCATATCTTTGACAACCCTCTTGTTGATTAAAATTTTGTCAACTTTGTGGAGTGCCACTGACCCTTGAGTAACATAACAAAAACTTGTGTTAATTTACACAATATACACACAACAATAATTTGGCTTTACAAAAGACAGATTTGAGGTGATATTAGGGGTTTTTAACATCATGTATGATATGAAAGCCAAAAAAGTTACACATTTTCAAGGTATATATGGAATGCACATTTTTCTTTACATACCTGGTTGGAACCATTTACTGGTATCCTTTGATACTCGATCAGGATGTTCACATTTAGGAAAGAGAGGGTTTTCATGCACGTGGACGTTTTGGATGTGGTTCACTATCGACATCCACTTGGCTACCAAATTCGGGCCCTGATGTTGACGAAGTCAGCCACTTCTTCAACACCACACAGTCCTTGTTTTTGGAAAGTTTGTCGAGTTTCTTTGACAACCCTGATATAAAGTGTATATATGCAATAAATTAATAGGTACGATCTGTAACAGCGACAAAACACACAAAGTGAATGAAGAATATGTCAATGAGGCACACTGACATATACAAGGATGAACACATACCTTTCTCAAAGTGCCACACATCATAGTACTGAGTGATGTTGCGCTCCCTCAGATACTTCTCAATCTGTGGATGATGGTCAGTGACAATGTAGTCCACCACCAAACCGTTTGAATCCAGTAGATCCAGGCAGCGTTTAAGGCCCTCCTTCTCCATGTGGTAACTGCCACCTACTTCATTGCTCTTGTGGTGCGAAGAAAATTGCATAGTGTAAATGTGAGGAAGCTACATACTGAATCACCTTTCTGCAATCAAAAATTCAAATCACTAAATCTTACACATCTGAACAAGCTGGAGGTCAATAATTGTGTTATCGTCCAGGTGCGTCAGTGTGTAGCTCCCATATTTTGCTGAATGCCCTGGAGATAAAATAACAAAAAAAGACATTGCTTTGCAACTGAAATTGAATTTTTAAGTACAATGCTTTTAAGAACAGATTTTGTTGTCATTTTTTCTTACCAGGTGAGTCAGCTCGCATATCTCCACTGACTGCAACCTTTCCCCCCTGCTTTATCTGTTGCAAAACACTTTGCTGATCAGTCTACCATTTGTGGATTATGGCTGGCTCCAGAAAACTCCTAGCATGCCTCTTGAAGGTATCATACTGGAAGATCTGGAGATTCATGGCCTTGCATATCTATAGATAAATGAAAATTGTAAGGTTGTGGAAAGCTTACACTGATTGCAATTTTAATATGCTACGAATGCTGATAGCAATACCTTTTCCAATTGGGTGAAGGATCCACCGGTGAAATACTGTATGTTGCCGCAGACATGTGAAGGTTGCTGACAGGAGTACTTCCTACATTAGGTTGGCTCTGCCACTGTCTTGAGTAATTGCAGTGTGGGCAGACCTGTGTGAAAGCCACATATGTTCCCATTCTTCTTCGGTGGACATCACACTGCCTCTTGCAGACAGGACAGCTTTGAAAACGCTCCATGAGGCAGCTTTCAAAAACTATATACTTAGTATCCCCGTATGCGGACACTGGCTCAAACCTAAAAAAAAGATAAAGAATACTACATGAGAGATAGATAGAAGCTATAGATATATTTATCACATTTCCCTTGATAACTCATAGTAACATGTAATTAAAATAACAAACTTACGACATGTCAGATTCCTCAGTTAGTACAGAGTCACCAGGGTTGTATGTTGAGTCATGTGGCTCAGCTGGCAACTCCATCGATCAGTCTCCCTCTTCCTCCTCCTCCTCCAACTCAAGATGAGGTCTCTTGCTAGGTCTAAAAGTTTGGGGCCTTATGGGTGTAGAAGACATCTGGCTGAAATCTTTGTAACTTGAAGTGGTTTCAGTATAAACACTAACACAAGATGTCGTTGCCTGGGTGCCTGTGAAGGACAAAATTAGATGCATACATTTAAAGAATATAGGACTATTATTTATATTTTACAGTCAACATAACTGTTGTACATTAGGACATTCCCAGGTATTGTATTTAAACTAAAAGTGATTTAATATTTACCTTTGCTTCTCATGGAAGCTCTTAGTGTTACCATCGATAGCCGTGTGCCGCCTGTAATCATTTTTGGAGCTGATTGTGTGCCCACTGAGACTTTCTGTGGTGGCTCCGTCTGGCAGCCTTTTTCCTGGAATGTGGTGGAGATGTCTAGGTTTCCAGGTTGCTGCTGAGATGTACTCTATGATAAGAAGGCATATCAACTTTGAAATCACATGAAAAGATTCAGTATCTACGATGCTAACGTTCTTCTCCCCTGTCTCCCCAAATTAGCCTACAGTGTTTTGGTGCACTTACATCGCAACCTGGAACGTAGCTAACTTTCTACACATACATCCACATGCACACTTGGACACAATACAACATGTTTGAATCGAAAAAGCAGTCCTTTTGTTAAATACAGTTGTATGTAAAAACACATGTTCCTTGTGGGGTAAAAAAAACTTTTAAGGACAACCATTCGAACGCAAAAGCTACAAAGTTAGCAGAGGCCTACATTTGACTGCGACCATAACCTAGCAGATGGAATAAGTTACTCATTAGTCCACAACATCATTGTTCCATATCTTATACAATAAACCACTACAAAAATCACCATATTTAAACTCAATTTTATGCACAAATTGGCCAAGCAATTTGAACGTTTGCTCAGTAGCTTCCACATCGGGTGTAGCATTATAGTTATAACTTTAGCTGTGTTAGCCAACATTTACAACTCCGCACTTGAAACACTCTGTGAAGTTACATTGCCGTGTTTATTTTAAATATAATTCGTAACCAATAAAGCATACTTACAGGTTGAGGTTGTGAATGTCCAGGCCCAAACAGAGTCGGAGTTGCATCGTCTTTTAGGACTAAACATTGCGCAAATCCGGAGTTGAACTGTTGCCGGTTCAGGAAGCAGTCCTCGGTGAAATGATTAGAGCACAAGACGAGGTACTGGTTGTACTTCTGAGGAATCGTGTTAAAAATGAATTTCAACCTCTGATTCTTGACGAAGTCATCCTTTGGAAGGCGATGCATAGATGTTTGCCCCTCACAACGAAGAACACAGCGTCTCGACATGGCGATTTCACTTACTAAAGTCAAAGGGCCTCCACTCAGACTAGCTTGATTTGAGGGTGTGCCTGACCCACTAGCTGCTTGGCAAGCTTTGACGCGTTTGCATTGTGACGTCACAAGTCAAGGAAGTGAAGGGCTGGACTACAAACGAGCTGTTTTCAAGCGGTTCTGAGCAGAGCTTTCTGTGGGAGATGGGAACTCCCTTTGGGCTGGACTTTGGGCTTTTTAACTTTGCAAACCTGTTACATACACTAAAAAGATATATAACTCAATAAAGGACAGGGAAAAGGCCAAAAAGCATAATACCACCTCTTTAAGTGGGACAACCTCTTTCTTTGAACTTTAAAATCAAATGTTCTCTGGATTGCAATTAGATATATGGTAATTGAATGTAATGCTGCAGATAACTTGCTTAAACTTATAACTTCTTAACTAAACAGATGTAGTGTTTAAACACACGAATGCAACAATGTGCATTTTTGTACGACCTACATATGTATCTGACTAATCAGACATGTGTTTAGAATCACAGTTCTGGCACACATAAATTGCCTGGCCTGAGGTGCAAGCATCGCAGGCCCATTTGTTGCATTTCACACACTTAAACCACATCTTCTTTCGAATACTGTATGAAAATGGCTCCACATAGATGAGGCCAAAAGAGATGTCAGCAGCTTATGTCAAAATCCTTAGCTGTGCTTCTGATTGATTTGTTCTTCAACTTCACCTACCTGACTGCCTTTAACATTATGTCAGGTGGTGTACTATCATTCTCTGTCTTCTGTTGATAATTTTCTTCCTTTCTTCAAAAACACATTCCTCCTTGCAATTACAAATTAATTACAAGCTTATTCGTCTATTACCCTTGTTGCCTACCTAAATTAAAAACTGGGTCATGTAATGTGTGTGTGTGTGTGTGTGTGTGTGTGTGTGTGTGTGTTTGTATCTACTAACATTCTACATGCCTACGGTATAAGACCGTATATACTCTGTCATGAATTCAGTCTTGTCCGGGCATATGGCTGCTGCTGTAAACTACAGAGCATAATATTCTATTTACAGTATCATTTAATACTTGTGTCAGAGGTAATTACACAACTTCACACGTTTTTTGAGCATGTTCTATGTGTTTATTTGTACTGGGGCAATAACCACATGTGACGACTTGCCCCAAAGTCATTGAGACAACTTGCCCCAAACTGACATGTGTGCTAATGTTGGCTAAATCTCAAAGTTAGCTTTGTGCAAAGTTATCATTTTGAACATTCATACCTAATAAGGTTGGAATACATAAAAGTGCAAATGTTTTACTTTTAAAGCAAAAAAACAATAAAATTGTGTTCACCTCAGATTAGAGTGACCTTGACCACATGTGAACAGGAAGTTGAACATAGAAAGAGAAGTCACACAAAATGGCTATTTGATTTTTGACATAGAGCCTCTAGTGTTGGAGTTATGAGCAGTGTGGCAACTTACACACGAGACAACTTACCCCGCTCTCCCCTAGTTACTCACAATTATTGATTTTAAATAGCTTCTGTGTTCTCCAGAGAATTATGTGCGTATGTTTGTGTATTCATCAATGTGTATGTTTATGGTGATATTTGTTTGTTTGATGAAAGTGTACATAATGTGGCAACTGGCAGCTGCCTGCTAAACAGCTGTCCACTCACCTCCGTCTGACTACTTTAATGTCTATCTTTTACTTTATCTCGGGGTGAATGCAGATGTGCAGTCCTCTGCAGATCAGATCACTAAATCTTTTCTACAGAGTTACATCAATTCATGCACTAATTTTCTTCAAGATGTGGCTCTACATTTTGTTTAGACAAAAATAATGAACACACTGGTGGATAGGCTGCTATACCCTCCTTGGAGTTTCCTGACAGTTTTCATAATGCTTGCACTGCTGAGGTGTTTTGGAGAGTCTTGAGAAGTTTGGTGAAACACGATTCAATATACAGTTATTTGTTACTGATTTGTACTTTTTCATACTTTACATACACGTGTCAGAGTAGACATATAAGCAGCATTATGCTCTGATGTGTAGTTACATGGTGAATGTGTGCTAAATAAATCATATCTTACATATACATGAGCACACTGAGTACAATGAGTATGTTTTTCTTCATATCTAGTGTGTTCTGTGAAGTTTAACATTCCCTCTTGCTGTCAAATTAAGCAGCTATGAGTTTTTTAAATCTTAATTAAAGTATTTTAAATGAAACTAGGTTATTGGGAGAAATATGGTTAAGGCAGGAAATTTGAGAATGCACTTAGATGCATTGTAGAGGTCTGGTTAATGTACAACATCTGTTTTCATGCAGATGGCCAAAAATCAAATTTCCACCTCTGGCCACTATTATCTTTGAACAAAGACTGGCATATTTAAGTGAATGGTATAGGGCTGCATTTACATCAGCAGCTTTTATCCAAAACCAGGGCTCCACATTAACCTTTTTCCTGAGGAGTACATGTGCTTTAGGAGCACAAAGAAATTTAGGAGCCCAATGAAAAAGAAAAATTCCCTAATGTAAATAATTACAAGGCAAATGGTAGTTTAGCTTATTTTTACAGGGACAACATCCTACAAAAAAACATCTAAAACTCCTGAGATTAACATTAAAAATAACAGGAGACCCCATGATATTCTTTTTAAATTTTCGTGCATTTCACAAATAGTGGAGTTGGATAATTGCTTTCACACAGTTCAACATTCCACATAAAATATTAGTATTAGTTAGGGTGACCATACGTACTCTTTTTCCCAGACATGTCCTCGTTTTGGAACCTAAAACAATGCGTCCGGATTTCTAAATGACCCAAAAATGTCCGGGATTCGGCATCTGCTTTCTACAGTCAGCATTCATTGTGTGTGTTTTTGCATTGCTTTGATCTTTCTCTTAGGTCTCGGTCGGGATCCGAGTTAAGCAGAGTGCATGACCTGCAAAGCTGGTACTTACGTGTCAGTAGCCGTGTTTCCATCAATGTTTTTTTATGCGCATTTTGAAGTATCGCATTAGAAAAACTTGATGGAAACGGCAAAATCTGAAAAAAGATTTTTACGCTTGCTTGAGGTGGTTTTTGCCTCGAAAAACAGTTAGGGCCAGATTTACTTAAGGATTGCGCAAGTAAAAACATGTGCAAACTTGTTATCACCAGCAAATTAACATGTAGGCTGATCTACTAACGGTGTGCACAGAAAATGACGTCTTTCAAAAGTGCAACACCTGTTGTTCAACTACTTTTGCCTTAATGAAGATGCAATTTGGAGCGTTTCAATTATATTGTGAAAAATAATAGATAGGTAACATGCAGATACATTTACTTACTACACGCAATGTGATCTAACAAGAAAAAATGCTATTTCATTCGAGTGCAACAGCTTCTGTATTTAATACGTTTGAAAGGAAGGTGCAAACTGCCAAAAATGTTGTGGCTGCTGTTATCACTGTGAGAAGGAGACGCAGCCATAATGAAAGAAGACGTAGAGAAATTAAAAATGTTAATATTATTCTATATCAAATATATAGAAATACAATTATTTTATTTATTCGACTAACTATATTAATTGAATAGTTTATTTGTATTTTCTTTGGCAATACTGTTGTATTAACATTCATGCTGAAGCACGATGCTCCTGATTTTACGCATGATCCATGATGATACAGAAATATAGAAATTAATGACCAATAGCATCCTATCAATATTTTAGAGACCCCCGGAAATTTCACAAATCATGTTTTTGGGGGAGCTCAAGTCTTATTCCCCTGGCTCCCTGTCATTCGCACCCTGTCCTCGCGTCTGGGTTATTCCAGCTTATTGTAGCTGTTTCTGCTATTGATTCCCAAAGCAGTTTTTCAGGTGTGCTGTCCCAAGTACTTAGTGCAATCTTAGGCAGGATGGGTATGAAGGTATTTTTGTGTGTTTTTAACGCAAGCAAATAAATAATGTTTTGAGAGCACATTTATAAGTTTGTAATTAAGAATAAACGGGCCTTTTTTTGTGTCACAAAAAGTTTTAATTGCTAATTTGTCCTTATTGATTGCAAGTTAAAAAGTTTTCCTTGCAAGTCAGAAAGCATGTCGTGAGAACTCATTGGCCGCGTTAACTCAAGGGGAATAAAAAAGGAACCGTCCAGCTTGATCTTCTTTACTTAAGAAATCTCTAAACATCTTTAAACATCTTTCATAAACAGCAACGGAGCTACAGCCATCACCCTCCGTCGGATCGGTCAGGCGTTCTCCCTCTAATGCTAATAGAGTGCCACTAATAATGACCCGACCCCAATGTGACACAAGAATATTAGTTTCGCTATAACATACATTACATGTTTCTTTAGACATACTTTGTTGTTATGTGCATGCTCTTAACTATATTCAACTTACCAAATAAAAATGTGGTTTTTAAACAGAAATTATTCTTACATTAATTGACATTATGAACTGAACTTAAACTGTATAACCAGCTGATGACAGCTACAATAACACTTGGCATGAAGTTTGACTGCCAGTGCATTTGTGACCTCAGACATGATGAGCTAGACTAAGGTTAGCTACTCATGTTTAAAACACATTGTACATGATATCCAGCTAAACTATTTTTTTCTGACTGTGGTAACTGAAGTTTATGGTCACACAGCATACAATGTAATAGACTTTTATCTAGATATTTTGAGGTGTTGCTGCCTTGTTACATGAAACAAACCAAGGTTTTTACGCAGTGGCTGCTTTCCCTCCCGACTCTCCATGGCGGAACCATTAAAACACGCAAAACCCTCATTTAAATACTGCCACCTCCATTGTGTGTGCTCCTATTGTCATCTACGTAATAATTATTTGTAGGTATTAATGCGTTAAATGGGAAATGGAAAAACTTTTGCAGAATAAGTTCTGATGTAGCTAACATGTAACTCACGACTTATCTGCTGTTTCCGCTGTTGCTACCAGCATGTCTTCACGCGATATTCTCATAACGCTAAAACAGCCACAAGATCCAGGAAGGACAAAACTACAGGGGATGAGGAAAAGGTCAATCACAACAACATTGTGATTCCATACATGTGTGTCTGGAGTATCAGAGAAACTCAGGGGGATTTTAAACAAACACAACATCCCTGTGTTTTTTAAACCCAAGAACACGCTAAGGCCCCATCCACACTACTCCATTTTAGTTTACAAACGGAGAATTAAAACGAACACGATCTCCGTCCACACCAGCGTTTTAGCTGCGACTATAATATTTTAATAAAAATACCATGTCAAAAACGTTGCGTGAGCGGTTGTGTCATCATTTCTAAAGTCCTCCGTTTTGGCCCACCTTCACTAAAACGCCAGTGGTGTCCGAACAATAATGCTGTTGAGAAGAAATCCGCTTGACACTGATCTTGGTCATAAAAGTTTATTACATCAAGGAGTTCAGCATCAATTACAAGCTCTGCAGCAGCTTGGAGAGTGACCCAGCCCGATGACCACTCTGTCTCTCTGTACATCAAACATAGCTTATATAGGACATGTGTAGGTATATGCGTCAAATGCACATATATTATACACCACACACCCTCCAGAGTTTTGAAACGCAAAACGGGGGTTGTTTTTGTATTATTGTCTCATGGGTATTATTGTCTTTACACTTGTTAAAGCACTTTGTAACTTGTTTTTGAAAAGTGCTCTACAAATAAAGATTATTATTATTATTATTATATTATTACGCCACCACTTATCACCCACTTACAATGCGATCCTTTCATCACTTCCCAGGAAACTCAACAAACGTAACCTATTGGCCTCCGGTGAGGTTTAAACGTTTGGACCTGCGGAGCAGATTGAGGTGACAGACTCTGCACAGCTACTATCTTGTGGATAGTCAGGCTGAATGGAGGAGATGATTGCAAGGGCAGGTAAAATGGGCTTATTGAACGCAGAATACTAAAAGCATGCACAAACACACGAAAGTAGCACTCACACATTTGTCTCCCGTATGTTGTGAGGGTTATGATTTCATAACTGCCAAATTCTTTGTCCTCATAAAGATTATTTAATACACACGCACTAGTGTGAAAGGGTCATCATCTTCAGTAACTTCTCAGAGGCTGACATTCAGTTAACCAGTCTCTTTGCCTCTTTGAGAACTGCATTTTCGTCTACCCTTTAATATGGCCACATGTCAGGCTTTTGAACACCAATGTGAGCAGCAGGCACAAAGGCACAATGGACCATCTGGTACATTATACAGTGGCTTAATGTATGCATTGTGTATTATTCTAATGAATTCTCTCAAATAATTTCTCTGTTATCGTAAAACAGAGTTAAGAGAAGACCTCGAATCGAGGCTGCAATAATTCAGGCATTGTACATTAATGTTGGTGATAAATGACATACGGGTCATGTAAGAATGACATCCCAACTCATTTATATATTAACCATACATTTATATACTCCTATCAGTGGGTGGCTACATAAATCTGAGCTAATGACTGAGAGAAATGGAGAAAAAATAGCGAGAAGGAAGAATGGCATGCCATAGTGCCCCAACCCCTTGTCCTTGTGCCGCTTTTTAATAGAGTCATAAATACATGAAGATGTCAAGTGCTCCATGATGGTGGCAGTGCATAGCTTCAGGGCTGTCATACATCCATGTGACATAGATACAATGGACAGGCCAGGTAGACTGGAGAAGACAACTATTAGGGAGCAGGATATAGGGCAGCAGTATCTCAGTGGGCATGGTGGATAGCTATTACATCAACGTGCTGTACGTGAGGAATTGACATGCATATACTCTCTGAACACATCAATATAAATTATAACTTTTCATGTAAGGTGATGCTTACACATACTGCAAACAGTCAAACTGCAAGTGTCCTGTGTTAGACACAGAGAGCAGTATATAATATTACACATACAGGGTTTTTGATGGAACAGTGGATAAGACATATGCCTTTGATGTGGAAGACCAGGGTTCAATTCCCACTGCCACACATTAGCCAATGAGCAAGACATTTAACCCGTAGTTGCTCCCTCCTCTGACCTCTGACATATAGAGCAATTGTAATTCCCTTTGGATATAAGCGTAAGCTAAATCTTTGTAATGTTTAAAAGATATGAGAGAAGTAACCATCTTTTAATCTAGCTCCGCCAGAAAGCAAATAAGCATATTTCCCCAAATGTTTATTCTTACATTCCTCCTACTATTTCTTTTAAGATTAAATAAAACTTATGTATTGTCTAAGACCACCAGGTTTGTCAAAGGGATTCTTACAGTGAGGAGACATTTTAAAGCATATGGCACCTCTTTAAGTCAGTGGAAAAGAACAGCCGGTGGAACATTGCCTCTCAAGACTCCATGAGAAAGGAAGAAACCGAGCATTGAATATTCATGACCATATTCATGACAGCATAAGGTATCCACTGGGATGTCAGAGGCGCAGGTCACAGCTTTGAATGTACTTACCTCACCAAGGATTCTGTTTAAAAGCAGCCCACGAGAGATTTCTGTAGAAGGGCCCAAACTGACATGTTGTGCCAGAGGTCAATGGAGCATTGACCTCTGGCAGGTGGGATGCTGCTGGGAGCCAAAGGCCAATCAAATCAATTCCACTTGGCCAAGACTGGGGTCAAAAGTTCTTTTTGTGTATGTGTGTTCACGGGTCGGTGTCAATAGCTGGTCCCACACATTGAGGGCAGTGACTCATTATAAACCACTCACAAATGGCCCATTAGCTGTTTTGTATTTGTTTGTTAGCTTTCAGTCTAGTCAGACGTTTGTTCTCTGGATAAAAGGTTATGATCATTTTGTTTTGTCCCAAAGACTCTACCCCCCTCCTGCTCTTTTCACTTTGTATGAGTCAAGAAAACAGACTAATTGGTGCATTAAAACAGCCTGAAGCCTGAAATGAAGCGAGGCGGGGAGCACAGTCTCAAAGGTACATGAGGATTAGGAGGGAGAAAAGAGTTTAAGAGTGAAAGAAAGAAAGAGGAAAGCAGAGATAATAAAGAATGACAAAAAAGGGAGCTGAAACAAAGAACAGACAGGACAGGGAAACAAACTAACACATGCCAAATGAAAGACTCAGCCAGCGTTCTTGCTTGTACAGAGATTTGTGAGAAGATGTGTTGAATTCTTACACTTAGTGGAGACAAATTGTGGCACAGAGAGCGCGTCTGAGCTGGGATCAGACACCCAGAGAGACGAGGGGGAGGCCAGAGCAGCGGTCGCACCAGACCTTGCAAGAACCTTCTCTGAAATACCAGACTCTCGCAGTGAGCCTTGTTTGTCTGCTTTTTCTATTTTCATCCTCTGTTCATCATCACAACAACACCCTTTTGTCTTTTATCCTAAGCCAAAAGCTGCAATATCTCATCTTTCTTGTTCTCTCACTCTTTGAGTGGCCAATAGTTGACTTTTTTTCTCTCTCTCTCCAGTCTCACCATGGTGCTTTCATTTACTTTGTGTTTCTCACACAAGGACAGATTGTGTTTCATAATGAAGCAGATCAGCTGCGTCAGCTGTAGTTTTAATGTTCTGTTCTATAGCACCGTGCCTGCACTTTATATTGTAGGACACACATTATGAATAGTGTATATGAGTGCAATGCATGACCCTGTTACATCATCCAACCTCAGATGGTGAGACCCTGTTGCCTGAAACTGTCATGCCTTTTTAATGTGTCTGTCAGCAGATTAGTGAAGCTACATTAGGTTAAAAAAAATTTAAAGTAAAGAACTGTCAGACAGAACACTGAGATGTCTGACAGTTCTTTGCTTTTTTTTTTTGTCTGATTTCTGCATGCCTTAGTGTGCAATTTGCTTATTTCCGCTAAAATTACCCCCTTCCATCAACTTGATTCAATTCTAATTCAATAGACAGACAATTGATGAAAAAAAATGATTGAGCTGTGAAATGTCACTGGCAGATTCTTTCCTACGCTGCATGATTACAGTCTTGCACTTCTTTTGACACAACAACACTGATACATGCTCACTACTAAATCACTACTACGTAATTCAATTTTCTACATCAATAAACCAATATATATGTTTTTCTCATCTCCATCCACACTAGTGCACTGTGGGTTGGTAATTTTTAACCCCCGGACAACAAAGTTTGTCAAATACTTTTAAAGTTGATCGCGTGTGGGTTGAGAAAATTCAAAATTCATTTCAAAAACACTGGTGCATGTGAACAGACTGTCAACTTGTCATAAATGCGTCTAAATAGAGCCAAGTTTAGGTTGACACAGCCCATCTCCTGAACCCGGACAAATGAATAAAAGAAATTTATGATTTCAAAGGCAATTTACCATAAAACACTGAATCTGTTAGTTTGATCTCGATGATCCAGAGTGGTGTAGTACAGACGCCCACCTCAGCCCCTCAGGAGTTTCTGAAATGCCAGTTTGAGGGCTTCCTGGCAGCTGGCATCTCTGCAACGGTCTTGCATCGTCTGGCATTCACCCTGCCTGCAACAGCTGCAGGGGGGGCAGGCTGACAGTCACACACAGCAAAGATCAAAAAGAAGTAAAGACGGAGGGACAGAGCCCATCTGTCAACCTAAGCAGTCAGATCCTGTTGAGTGCGGTACAGTGGCCAGTGGTGGAAGAAATATTCAGATCTTTTACTTACTAAAAGCAGCACCACAATTAAAAAATACTATGTTACAAGTAAAACTATGGGAGCGTATAGGGGACTAGTATCAAATTATCATGCAAATTTGAAAATTTAAATGCAGTCCCACAATAACATTTTCCACATATGTATGTGTTATTTAGGTAAAAATGAAAATGCAATAATTTTCATTTTCACAAACAGGGAGGAAGTGGAAAGCCCAGGAAGAGGTCGACATGGCAATTAGCAGGCTGAAACACCGTGAAATAGTCGGCAGAGTCCAGGAGGATCGAGCAGGCCTCGGGAGGAGCGAGACTCCCCTCTTCTGGTCAAAGGCCTCCAAGGAAGAGCGGAGAGCCATGGTGGTGGCAGAAGTGAAAAGGACTGAGCAGGAGCGCTTTAACATCAAGGCGGTGTCTCAGAGCCGGCAGGGAGGCTGGATGGCATGGGAAGGTGTCACAGACAGGCACTTGTCATGGTCTGATCTGTGGAAGATCCCCCAAGCCAGGCTCAGCTTCCTGATCAGATCCACCTATGACACCCTACCTTGTCCCAGAAACCTCCACCAGTGGTTCGGCACTGAAGAACTTTGCCCCCTTTGCAGTACCAGCAATGCAAGCCTGCATCCTGTCCGGCTGCAAGACAGCATTGTCCCAAGGCCGCTATAGGTGGCGACACGATCTGGTGTTGAGGAAGCTAGCAGAGGTGGCAGAGGCATGTAGACTGGAGGCTAATAGTAGACCTTCCGCGCCAACGAGAAGTCCCATCCTGTTTGCAAGGGCCGGAGAAAAAATCAACCACCCTCACCAGAGAGCAACATCTGGTAGTGAGTGGAACATGAGGGTCGACCTGGGGAGGCAGCTCCAATTCCCCAGGGAGATCGTAGAAACTTTGCTCCGGCCAGACCTAATCATGTGGTCAGAGCCATGCAAGACCATCTTGTTGGTGGAGCTTACTGTCCCATGGGAGGAGGGAATGGAGGCTGCCAACGAGCGGAAGCGTGCCAAGTATGCGGACCTGGTAGAAGACTGCAGAGAGGCTGGAAAGCCACCACGTGTCCCGTTGAAGTGGGATGCAGGGGCTTCGTTGGGTCCTCAATGGTTCGCCTGCTCCGTGAAATGGGATGTACAGGAGCAGGGTGTCAAAAAGCCATTAAAGAACTGGCAGAGGAGGCAGAGAGGGGCAGCTTTTGGCTGTGGCTAAGGAGGAAGAATAAGGGATGGGGAGTGACCCCTGCCATCGCTCCGCCACCAGGAGATGTACTGGGGTTAAAGGAGTGAAACATCCGTGACTGGTGGTCCCCAGCTGATGACCCGTTTTATGCCCAAAGAGGTGGAGCACACCTGCACAAAAGGCACCGGTGGAGCTGCATCAGGCAGCAATGCCCAGCAGGTCGACCATCAGTGTGAGCATTCTAGGACCATATTAAAATGAAAATTTGACTTAGTCTGCTCTATAGTAGACTTTATTCAAATGAAATGAGTGAAACAGCGCCCCCAGTCTATTGCATTTACACGTCCATGTCCTTATAGTCTTTTTAAGTCAAAATTAAAATTAAAATGCAATTTTCTAACTATGTGACAATGAAAATGAGATTAGCATTTGACATTACATTTTCAAAGACTTAGTCTGCTCTGCAGTGAACTTTATTCAAATGCAATGAGTGAAACAGTGCCCCTAGTCTATTGCATTTACATGTCCATGTGCTCATGGTCTTTTTAAAGGGGCATTATGTAGTTTCCAGCAGCCACTAGAGGTGCGGTTCTAAGATTGCAACCAGGCTTGTGCTCGTACACGTGCACCAGCATGCAGGCTGTGGCTTTTCACTCAGACATTTTCAGGCTCTGTTACTTCAAAGTTCCCGTCTCAGAGGCAGCTCAACACCAGCGCCATAACGTTACTTCATTCAGCGCAGCGAGCCGCATATCGGCACAATACTCCCAAAAAAAGGCAGAGTGACAGCAGCTATAGACAGACAGAGCTGGAAACTCAGGTAAACTCCCACTGCAACGTTAGAGTAATAGTTTTATCAGCTGCAGGTTGAACTAATCATGCTCGTTACATGATCACGGTACATTTACTGCATTTAGCCAACATGCTACAGCGTTAGCTCACCTGCTGCTTTCAGTAACTATCTTCACTATCTGTGAATCTGTCACCGGAGGCTCAGCAATGTCAGCACAGCTAAATGTATTGGATGATAATGAAACGGGTAGTGAGCTGGACTGGCTATTAAAACGGGATTGTGTCACAAGTTATAACAGTTAGACCGCAGTAAGTAACTTTACTGTAACTAGTGATAGTGGATGGCTCCTCCTCTGGGTTGTTGTGGCCGTTTTGTTGCAGTGTTTTATGTTATGTGGGTCACGTTAGTTACAGCGACTGAGGTGGAGAAGCTGTGTACCTGAGTAACATTATTGGTAAAATCCATAGACTGTATATAAAAACCACAATAAACCTAAACTGAACGTTACGAAGCAAACAGCGGCAGGTCCGAGCTACTGTAGCTTTAGCTGGCTGCTCCTGGCTGCATCAATATAGGCTAATGTTAGTAAACAAATCGATCCACATTTACTTTTTACCGTTACATCCTTTCTTGCAGACTAAATCAACAGTGGTACACAGGATAGTAACATGGGTCGCGTTAGTTGGTGAAGTAATATGGACTTGGTCTGCTCTATAGTAGACTTAATTCAAATGCAGTGAGTGAAACAGCGCCTCCAGTCTATTGCATTTACATGTCCATATCCTCATGGTCTTTTTAAGTCCAAATTAAAATTAAATTGCCTTTTTTTAACTATGTAACAATGAAAATGAGAACAGCATTTGACACAGCATTTTCAAAGACTGACTGTGCTCTATAGTGGACTTTATTCAAATGTAATGAGTGAAACAGCGCCCCCAGTCTATTGCATTGCATTTACATTTACAGGCAGCTTTCCAAGGGAAAGAATGGGGAACAAAATCCTATAACACATGCACAGTCCTGCACTGACAGCAACCTGTTGATCTCTGCTGTTTGTTTAAATGGAAAAGCAATTTATGGCTATATTTCTGCATTAGCATAACACCACTTGGGGGCTCTTATCTAACCTTTAACTAGTCCTTTTCCTAACTGTGTTTTGGTGATGGTTTAATTATGTTCAATAGATGCTATTGTGTGTTTGGTATACTGTCGCAGCTTTGCCTTAATGTGCATGCAAGCTTGAAAATTACATTGCCATCATTTTCACTTTTTATACTCTATTTCCTTTGATGTTAAGACATTAATTTCAGATGGCTGAGCTGAATGCAATTTGCATGAGTGATCAGTCTTGTTAGTTGTTGTGTGTGGGTGGACCCGGTGTGCTCCCTATGGTGCTCGTGGGTGAGCAGAACAGCGGCTCCCTGGTGATCAGTGGCACATTCGTGCGCAATAGGGTAATCTCAGAGGTGAGACTTTGTTGATATTAGGAAAATCAGCTACATCAAACAAAATGTGGTATTATTATCTTAACTTTCTCTTACTTTGTTTGTACATTGGGCTCATTTGAGTGTGCCATGTCAGATTCGGCAAATGCTCCTAACAACCCTTAGGCCCTCCTCAAATTTTGCACCCTCTGGAAACCTTCGTGGCAAAAATGTACATGCACAAATAAACTGCTATTTAATCATCTTACATCAATATTTTTTTCTGTTTCTTTTTCATAAATAACTTAAACAACTTCAAACTTGCTCAGAACTACCAAATATTTTATAATTTTCAGGATTTTAACCCTTTAAATGATGATGAAATAAAATCATTATACATCAATATTTTTTTATGCTTTTTTTTCATAAATCACTTAAACAATTTCTTCCCTGCTCAAAAATACCAAATATTCAATCATTTTCACGATTTTAACCCTTTAAATGCCAGTTGAATTATTTGAGAGATTTACAAAATACTCCCTCTGGACACCTTTGTGGCAAAAGAGGCCTCACTGAATTCCATTCAAAACACACTTTTTAATCTCACTTTTATACCAATTCAATTCAGTTTTATTCAATTCAATTTTATTTATATAGCGCCAAATCACAACAACAGTTATCTCACAGCGCTTTTCATAAAAGAGCAGGTCTAGACCGTACTCTATGATGCTATTTACAGAAGCCCAACAGTTCCCACCAAGAGCAAGCACTAGGCGACAGAGGCAAGGAAAAACTTCCTTTTAAGAGGCAGAAACCTCGAGCAGAACCATGGCTCAGGGTGGGCGGCCATCTGCCACGACCGGTTGGAGGTGAAGGAGAGAGAGAGAGAGAGAGAGAGAGAGAGAGAGATGTAAGGAGAGAGAGAGGGGAGGGAGGCAGCCTACACAATATACACACAGAGGTACAGACAGTGAAGGTGATGTTGCTATAGACTAAATGAAAAATGGTACAGATATTTATGTGTTAATGGTAACAATTGTAATGTTAATGATTATAATAACAATAATAACAATAAGACTAGCAACAATAGTCGTTGCAGCAGAGGGTGTCGAGCAGGAACACGGGGGCAGCAGGTGACCCGCAGCCACAGATCCAGACTCCACAGCTCCAGAGCCAGAAAACCTGCAGGAAGTGATAGGAGAGAGGAGAGAGACGAGAAAGCACAAGACTACCAGAAAGGGGAGAAGTTGTGTTAGTAACATGCAATAATGGGATGAGGTTGCATAAAGAGGGAGAGAAAGTAGAGGAGAGAGGAGCTCAGTGCATCATGGGAAATCCCCCGGCGGTCTAGGCCTATAGCAGCATAACTAAGGGATGGTTCAGGACTCACCTGAGCCAGCCCTAACTATAAGCTTTATCAAAGAGGAAAGTCTTAAGCCT